>NW_011899491.1:3678-6394 GCF_000151845.1 Pteropus vampyrus | reverse complement strand
AGTGGCCCTGAGCAGAGTCGGTCACTGTGCTAATCCGTGTAGCCAATGACCTCGAACAGCCTCGATGCCCACGAATGGGGACTGTCACAAACGTGAGGACGCGACCGGACACTGCACTAGCGAGCCGGCACGCGAGGGGGAAACGAGCCCGCGGGGAGGTAGCGTGGGAAGTTCTCGGGCACGTCGTTAACGAACGAACAAAGCACAGGATGTGTGTAACGTGCCAACACGTGTGCAAAGCCACGAAGGAAGGAGAGAGCGGACACAGGCTACATGCGGTCATAATCTGAAATGGAAAATGTCATCTGTCCCAAAGCAAAACTATAGATTTCCACTCAGAACCCTGTTCTTAGCTCTGGAGAGCGGAGACCTCTGAAGCCTCTGGTCACCTTCCCTCCGATCCAGGCGCCCCGCAGGCACCTCCGAGCTGCAGGATTGAACCACGTGGCCGTTCTACCTACTGCCACTTAGTGGCCGGTTTTGTGAATTGCAGGTTTGGTGCCAATGCCCTTGGGGCCCAGGTGTCCCCAGCCAGGCCAGGCTCACCAGGCGGCCCCCGGTGAAGCTGGCAACGTGTCAGTTCTTCGGCACCAGCCATAAGTGAGCTGTGAATGATAACGCACGCCTTCCCTTTGTAGGGCGGAAGACCGACGCTGCGTGACAGGCTGGGGAGGGCGGTCCTTACGAGACTCCCGAATGACAGAATGCTCGTGTGCTTTCACCGGTAGACTGAGAGTGAAATGAGTCTGAAGGATAGGACATGGCTCTCCATGTGGGATGGCAGAACGACCCCCCCACCCCAAAGCCACCGTTCAGCACGGCCTTGGGGTCCCCCTTACCCCTTCACTCTGTATGGTTGAAAACACCCTGAACCAGGAGCCAGGGGCCCGGTACTCGGTCACAGTGACGGCACCAGCCAGGACGAGGTCTTGGGTGGGTCACCTGGGGTCCCCATTCAACAGTCTCTGCCTCCGATCAGGCAAGGCACTTAGCCCCAGGTCAGGATGCGAGAGATGCTGCCCCCGGCCACCCACAGCAGCCTCTCCCATCTGCAGGGTCTGCAGGCGGCCAGGTCACTGAGCAGCTCTCTCCCAGGTTTCCAAGGCCGGTGCTTCACCTCAGGGACACAGAGATGCGGTGTGGACGTGGCTCCGACAACCACGGGTGCCAGGTCCCTTCCTAAAACGTAAATTCCGCAGGTTTTTAAAAACTCACTCAGGACACAGATTCTGCGGCAAAACCCAGGCTTTGGAGTGACAGATGGACCGTTCTAAACAAGGAAGGCCCCGATCCCGGCCCGCAGCGCCCGGCCTCAGCAGCCCCCAGAGCGGGCTGCGGGCCCCGGGGCCTGGGGCGTGCACGCACAGCCCTCAGCCTCGAGGCCGTGTCTGGGGAAAGCAGAGGTGTTTTCACGAGACGTCACCCAGTGCGTTTGGTAAAGGTGGGGGTGAGCAGCGCTCGGTCTAGAGGCTCCAGTGTGGACACGGAGGGGACGTGAGGAGATCGCAAGCTACGCTTAGCTCAGGTGTACAGTACAGGTGTGCAGATAAAGGCACACACAGCAGAGGGGACACAGGTGGCACAGTACAGACAGTAGCTTGAGCCTGTCTGGTCACAAAGACTGGGACGTGTGGGCACCAACGATCTCGCTGGGGTGGAGGGGCTGGGGCAGACTGCGACAGGTACGAGGTACGAGGTACGAGGCTGCTGTGACACCTCTTACTACGGGACTTCGGGCGAGGTGGGAGGTGCTGGAGGCGGGTCAATCTTCACAGGAGGTGGGACCTCTGGCAGGGGCGGGGCTAAGACTCCAAGTGCGGTCCTCAGAGATGCCACATGAAGGAAGCCTCAAGCTCGTGGGGCCACGACAACCAGGACAAAGTCTGGAGGGGCAGAGGGACTGGTGGCAGTTCCTGAGCAGAAGGGGCATTGGGCAGGACCCTGGCACCACCCTGAGAGTTCCAGGGGGTCTGGTCTGGACACCGCCAGAGACGATGCCCCTGGGAACCAGCGGCCGGGTGTGGGGCACACCGGGGCGGAGCCATGACCGGGACGGAGCCCGCGTCAGTGGAATTTGAAGGCTTCACAAGCGGCCCGTGTGAACAGAGTTTATACGAGCGTGACCCCGGGGTTCAGACTCGGACTGGCGTGTTTCATTCAACAAACACCGAAGAGCCTGCGCCAGGCACGCTGGTTTGCTGACATATACATTTCATCAACTTTTATGCCGTTATTTTCAAGTGGGTCACACTGTAACACGGTTTGAGGTTCCCAGGTCACACCAGGGACAGAGGGAAGGGTCTCCCGGCAGACACTCTGGCGCACCCTTCCCGGGAAGATTTCCCGTGTGTACAAACGAGTACACACCGGTTCTCACGCCACTCTGCAGCCACACAGCTTCGACAACATTCTATGTCTGTGCACAGGGAGCTTCCTCACAGAACCCTATCCTACCCCTGTCCTCCTCTACATTGTACCTTGTTCCTACTGAGAAACCCTGAGGCTATTTCCAACCGTTTGCGTTTTTAATAATGCTGCAACAGATGACCATCACCACGCGACATTTTGCCCCGTAGGGTAAATTTCTAAAATTTGGTTCGAAAGTATGCAAATGTATAACCTTGATAAACACTGCCCGACTGCCAGAACGATGCCGTGGTTAGACAGAGGCTTCCCCCGCCACACGCCACACGCCACACGCCACACGCCACACGCC
>NW_011899491.1:0-583 GCF_000151845.1 Pteropus vampyrus | reverse complement strand
GAAAATTCTCAGGTTTCACCCCAGACCTCCAGAATCAGAGGCTTCGGGCGCAGAGCCCAGAGTCTATTATTTTGACACCCTCTGGGAGGTTCCGACGCACATCCAGGTTTAGACCCACGGGCTAAGGGAGTTCCCAGGCCACGCCGCGGAGCAGCCACCCCAAAGAACTCCCTGGGGAGCAGCCAGATGTCTCCCCACCAGGCCTCTGGGTGCAGACGGTGCGCACGCAGCTCAGGGCCCGGGACCAATTGAGCTGAGACGCGGAGGGTGATCAGGGATTCAGGGACCAGGATGGATCAGACACTTCGGCAGATGCCAGCACGAGGGGCTGAGGGGACGCTGGCTTCTCTCACGCTGCCAGCACAGGACAGAGGACCCCGGTGGGGCCCAGACGCCGCCCTGCCCGACTCCTCCTCTCCCGTCGGGAGCCAGAGTCGGCTCCTGGCCTCTGAAGTCTTACTATCTAGGGGCAAACTGAACCGTTTTAGGGAAAGATACTACAATAGCCAAAAGAACTCTGAACAAGAAAAACAAAGTCGGAGGCTTTACGTTATCTTATTTCAAGGCTTATTAGAGAACAACA
>NW_011899490.1:4362-4806 GCF_000151845.1 Pteropus vampyrus | reverse complement strand
GCCCCTGGCTCCTGCAATCAGCAGGGCCGGCCGACAAAAGGTATATATGATTAATTGAAAGATAAGCTGGAACTATCACCGGGAATGTCATTAATGCGCCGGGGAGACGTCCATTGGAGACAGGCGGCGTTATCCGCGGCTTTATCTTCAACAACGCCTCGCTCTCGGCCCGCGCTGGGGAAACAGATGGGGGTTTTTGTCTGGGACGCTCGCCCCGTGTTTATATTTTGGGAAGAATCACAACTCGTGGGAGTCCGGGCGGGCCCCCTGATAAATGAACATTAGCACTTTTTCGGACTACTGTATCAACAAAGGGGCTGCGGCGCGGCAATAATTGGCGAGAAAGCAAACAGAGGCCCGAGAGCGCGCCTCTGCTCTTCGTCCGGCTGATGGATGAGCCGCGGCGGCCGCGGGCTCGGCTCCCGGCCCTCGCCCCGGCTCCCC
>NW_011899490.1:0-1257 GCF_000151845.1 Pteropus vampyrus | reverse complement strand
CTGTTGTATAGGTATATGAACTCCAGAAAAGTCTTTTCAATGAAGTTTTTAAAGGATCAAAACGTTAAAAATAATATATTATTATTAAAAAAATGCTCACCAGTTGAACAGAACACCAGTAACCATGAGAGAGAATTAGTTACATTTATATGTACTTGTACAGATACATTTGAGATACATTTAATCTGAAACCAAGTTGCAGATTTTGTATATTAACATGAGCGTATGTACATATATGGTTCTAAGGTTTTCTTGAAGGATGGACAAAAGGGTAATGAACGTTTCTGTGGAAGAGAACTGGGGGAGGGGGTCAGGAATAGAACATAACACTTTCCACAGTGCATTGTTAAGGACAGTTTTCATTTTGTTGGTGTTGTTGTTTACCATAGGCATATATTGCTTTAAAGAGGTTTTTAAAAACCACAATCACGATTTCCCTAATGTAGTGAATTAAGTTATGCCTTAATAGGAGGGAAAGAGACTCTTGGGGCTGTGGAAATATCTCAGCCAGAATCCCCTGGGCTACAAATGCACGTCTGGGCCCCAGTCCTCATCTTAGAGTTTGGGAATCGAAGCCCTATACCTTGGGAAGGCAGCTTCCCCACATTTATAAATGCCGGTTTGCTAGGTCAAGGTGCTTGTGGGTCTAGTGGCTGTGAGTGGGACAGCAGATGAGGCCGCCCCCGCAGGCTTGGTAACCCCATCCAGGCCCAGCCCCCAGGCCAGCAGAGGAATTTGGCTGTTCCTAATTTTCCTGGCCCCCAGCCTCTGGTCCACTGTCCATCTGTCTCTTGAGAGTCGACCTCCCAAAAACCTCTCTGAAATAGCCCTGAATCTGAACCAGATCGGTAATCTGTCATAAACGAGGCTGGAGTGACCCTTCCCTATCTTCCGGGCCATAAATGGAGTTATTTCATACCTGGTTCTCCCAAACAGAGATGAGACCCTTGCAGCCCCTGCCCTGCCCCTGGCGGGCTGCCCCCGGAGCTCTGGGTCTATGGGGGCAGCACCCCGCGGGCCTCTCAGGGCACCAGGGGCCTGCCCGCCAGCTTAGACCTCTGGGCAGCCCTGCTTCCACCTGCAGGCCATCTTGAGCACCCCGGGTCTGGCCTTCTCCCCGCAGTGAAGCTGGCCACCGGCTCTTTGCTCCAAACGGGATAGCGTGCTGCTTTCCAGAGCCAGGGCTCAGCAGGCAGAAAACCTTCTCTCCTGTTCCTGTGGCCTTCTGTCACATGCTCCTGTGGCCCACCTGCCCTG
>NW_011899489.1:3065-4149 GCF_000151845.1 Pteropus vampyrus | reverse complement strand
AATGAGCAAATGCACGTGGCGTGCTGGGCACAGGGCTGGTCACATAACAAACGTGCAAGAAACTGTAGCTGGTAATGTTACCAATCCTTCCGGGTGAGGGACCCCAACCAAGGCCCTTCTGCCCAGCGTCTGCGGTTAGCGCCAATTAGAACGGGATTAAGGTCGGGACAGTAGAGCAGAAACTTTATCCTTTGGTCAAGGATTGAGGAAGGCTGCGCATGCTCTGACAGCGCTTTCGCAGGCTGGGGTGGGGCCTCCGCGTGTCTGGGCGGGGCCTCTGTGGACCTGGGCGGGGCCTCCGCGTGTCTGGGCGGGGCCTCTGTGGACCTGGGCGGGGCCTTCGCGGTCAAGGGCGTGGCCTCCGCGGGCCGGGCGGGGCGGGTGAGTTCTGGGCATGCTTAGTGCTTAACCTTCGTTGCTCTCGGCCCTTTGGCGCGCAGAGCTCCTGGTGTGGTTTCGGGGTTGAGAAACTTTAGGGTCGTCTGAATGATAGCCTCGTGACGGTAACTTTCTCAGTCAGCCTCTTGCTTGCGACAGAAAGTCAGACTCGGCTCCACAAATCGAAATGTGGCCAAGCTGCACCCTCAAAAGTGCTTTGCGCCGTGAGAACCCGCTTCTGGGTCCCTGGGGCGCAAGGTCTGTCCTCTCAGCCCCTCCAGATGCCACATGTCTCCATCCTGAGCACATTAAGGTCTGCACTTGGTCATTTACGGTTTACCGGCTGGGCGCCTGTTTCCAGGATCCCCGCAAGGTGAGCGACTGGGATCCGCGTTCAAGGACATGCCTGTTGGTTCGTTTATACCGAGGTGGTAGGGCCTGGTGGTTAGAGTTCGGGGTCGTGGGTCAGATGGCGGGACCGCGTGTGGTGTTTGGGTTGGAGGCCCCCGTATGCAGACTTTGAGACAAGAATTGGTGGAGACGTCGTTTTCTTGGTATTTGGTGGTTTTGAGGGGACCCCAGGAAAACCAGTGAGGTGTGGAGAAGAGACAGGGAAGAGAAGGAAGCCAGCAAAGGGTGTGCTGCCAGGGTGAGGGCACCTGGGTTTCAGCCCCGCTGGGGAGCTCTGAGACACCTGAGAGTTATC
>NW_011899489.1:0-795 GCF_000151845.1 Pteropus vampyrus | reverse complement strand
TATATTAAGTATATTAATCCATCATTCTATGTCCTATGTCCTGTGAATGATTTTTGTAGCCAATCCTTTGTGATTAGACATTGGTTTTCCCTTTGTGATTCTTCTTACAAATTATGTCTGTCTCTCACGTCCATCTCTTTGAAAAAGGGGAGACGGAACAACATGGTGGGGGGGTCGGGTAACACGACCATCTGACGAAGCGGGGAGAAGGGTGTTTCTCGCCAGGCAAACCCGTGGTCGGGGAGGCCCTCGCTTCCCGATGCGACGTCACTGGTATTCTTGTCGGAAGACAGAATCGGGATCCGATCAATCAATCAATCAATCAATAGCACCATGGGGATGCGGGCCGCCAAATCTGGGAGTCTAAAGGACCGATGACACATTTCTTTAGTAAATAAATGGCAAAGAACATGCAGGAGGAAAGGCGGGGGAAAGAAATTTTTGCGAGGCTGGGGTAGGTACAGGCGACGACGCCCTGTTGCTTGGAGCTCTGGTGACCCTCTGCCTGCGGACTTTTATTCTGTCTGCAAGATGGTGCCTGGCCAGCAGAGTGCAGAGAACTCACAGCCGACGAGTTGCTGTCCCCGATGGCTGTCCTCAGCCAGCGATGGCCGGAGCGGGAGATAAGTACCCAGCTGCCTCGCTGGCTCGCAGGGTTCCCGTGTCGCTCCGGGGGCCCCATCCTGTCTCTTGGAGGAACTGGGCTCCGTTTGTCCCCAGTGGCACACACGATTCGTTGGCTTTCTTCCCTTCCTTGGCTCGATGCCCTGTTCCCCCACCGGTTGGGCTGGCGTC
>NW_011899488.1:4686-5415 GCF_000151845.1 Pteropus vampyrus | reverse complement strand
ATGCTGAGTGACAAGTCCGGGCACAGACGCAAACAAGGCAGCTGGCACCCCCTGGCTTCCCGGAGCCGGCGGCCTGGGTCGGCGGCACGGCCCGTTTCCCCGGGCGTGGCACACACGTGAGGGCCGCGAAGCCCGCGACACACGGTGCTCCCGGTCTAGTCTCACGCGGGCTTCCTTCCCCTTATGTGGCGCCACGTTGCGGTGGAATGACGGAGGAAACGGTGGCGGGAAGGCCCCCTGCGAACCCGCCCAGCGGCCCGGTGTCTGCGGAGGGGACACCACGCGGGGCGAGCCCAGGCGGCCTGTCCCGCACGACCTTGCTGGGGACGTCTGGGGGCGTTCTCCCTTCCCGTAAGGGCTGGTCAGTGAGGCGAGGCCCACAGAACACGACACGCTCGGCTGCTGGCCAGACGGTGACGCCGTGTTTGCCACCAGGGAGATAGCGGGTGTGGGCGCGGGGCGGTCCCCCAGCTCCCCCCCGTGGAATACCAGGCTGGAGACCCCGCGCGGGCGTCCAGTCATCGCTGCCGGTCCCAGACCCGCGCCCCGGCCCAGCTGGCACAGCGCGGGCGCGTCTGCAGTCACCGCCTTCTGGCCGGGCTGCTGCGGGTTGAGCGTCGCCTCATGGACAGACTACCCGCCACCCAACAGGGTCCTGCAGTTTCCCTGCCCCCCAGATCACGAGGACAAGACCGAGAAGGCCCGCGCTGCCGGGGGTCGGGGGCGGGG
>NW_011899488.1:0-980 GCF_000151845.1 Pteropus vampyrus | reverse complement strand
GACAGACACACTTCAAACTACAGTCTGTCAGCGGCAACATCTGACACTTATTGAGACCCGAGAGCCACCGCACCGTCACCTCATCGGTCCTCAGAGCGCAGCCCCAGGTAGCTGGTGTCACTCTCCCAGGTTACAGGCGAGGCACACGGTGTAACCCCCCAAGGTCACCCTGCCGCAGGATGACAGAGTGGAAAGCTGGAGTGCTCTCCGGGTGAGCCTGTGTCCACCGACGGCACAGGGTCAATGAGGCGTCGAGTGTGCACGAAGCATACGTCCCGCGGGGTCCTCCGGCCACATGGCCCCACTCAGCCTCCAGGCCCCCTTGCCTCTCGCTCACACCCGGGAAGGTTCTCTGGACCCCTCGCCGCCCCATGTCGCCCGGATGACCAGGTGCGGGGCACAGTGCTGGGTGGATCTTTTCTGGGCTCCGGAGAGGCGGTGAGGTGGCCTCGTGGGAGTGTGTGGCGGTGCCGTGCTACGGCAGTGAAGTCCCTCGGGGCCAGCACGTTTACACAGCGCAGGACTCTCCGGTCGCCATAAAATTCCTTTTGGCATTTGAGTTCCGTTTTTATTGCCCAAGGACACACCGGCTGCCTGAGCGGGGTCCGCTCACGCCGGTTTCCACTCCACTAAAGGCGCACACCTTGGAACAGACGCGGACCCTCGCGGGCACGGGTGTGGCTGCGTGGGGACAGCCGTGTCATCCCTGACAGAGCAGGTCACGGTTGACGGGGGAGCCTGCAGCCACTGGTGGAAGGTCGCTTCCCTAGATAAACGAATTATCACACGGACCCTTCCCTCAGGAAGAAGGGAAGACCTGGGCAGGGCGCTAGAGGACTCGCCGTGGCCACGTGCTTGGGCTCAGCGAGAGGACAGCGGCCTCTGTCAGGGCAGGGCGGTTCCGCCGAGCAGCACGCCTGGCCTCCGGGAGGAAGCGGGAGACCCCCGCAGGCCCGGGGCACCCCACCCAGCCCAGGGGC
>NW_011899487.1:6974-7530 GCF_000151845.1 Pteropus vampyrus | reverse complement strand
GTAACTGGCCCAAGGCCACAAATGAGGAACAGCAACGATTTGTTCAGCCAACAAGGGCCAGGACAGAATGTGTCTTCGATCACTCCTGTGTACCATGCTGTTTCTCTGTCTTATAAAGTCCCTTTGTCACTGCATATTGTTCCTGGAGGTCTTTTGGAAAAAGCCCTGCCAGGTGGTTGAGATGTACCCCACCCCACCAGCCCCCTCTGTCTTGCCCCAAGATACAGCCGCGACAGAAGTTTTTTTCTGAGCAATTTCCATTTCATTGTGATCCCCAAACACCAAAGTATTGTGTTAGCCAAAGACAGAATGAATCACTAATTTACCCAATTGTGTGTGTTTGTGTGCGTGTGTGTCCATCCCAAGGTGAGTGTCACAGCTTGATGAGCGGAAGGAATCCTAAATTAGGGACCAGAAGACCTAGGTTCTAATCCAGCTCAGCAGTCAACAACTGGGTATCAGGGCCACTCACATTGCTTCTCTGGATCTCCATCACTCATCTCTAAAATGAAGGAATCCAATGCAAGTCATGACGTCTAATGATTCTCACAGGGCA
>NW_011899487.1:0-2449 GCF_000151845.1 Pteropus vampyrus | reverse complement strand
AGCTCACTGTGTGGCCCCAGGCAAATAACCTTACCTCTCTGAGCTATAACATCTCATGGGGTTGTCTGAGAAAACAATGTAAATAAAAACCTCACACAGTACCAATTCACAGTCAAGGCTTAATAAATAGGAGTTTCCCTACACCTTAAGGGAATGTGCCCTTTTGAATGTGTTCTGTCCAGGGGCAGCAGTAAATGGGTTATTACCAGGGATCAGAAGGAGAGTATGAGCAGGGCATTTAGTGGAGCCCGGCCTGGGCATGGTGGAGGGGGTATATTTCTTCTGAGACCAGGTACGCTGGGTCTCAGCACCCACCCTGGAGACTTCTTGGATGTACAGCCTCTCCTGGTCTGGACGCTAGCAGAGCCTGGCAGAAACCGAGGCTGGCGGCTGGCAGGCTGAGCAGGCCTGCAGCGCCCCCGTGTGACCAGAGACAGAAGGCAACCTCCCAAACCATGCCAGAGTCCACAGGTAAATGCAATCCCAGGCCTGTGCCCTGAAGTTTTTTCCAGCAGTTAGGCTTGGAGTAGGAGGTAGCTAGGGTATGTCTGTGGACCGGGGAGCCCTGAAACCCACCCTTCCCCAGACCATTTCTCAATAGCAGCACTGCCACCACCAGCAACGGTCAGTCACAGCCCAGTGTTTACCAAGTTTTCTCTGGCTGTCAAGAGCCTCTATGTACCAAGCACCCACTATGCTCCATGGCACACCTGCTATGTTCTTTTCAGTGCCCACCAAATGGGGCAGAGGACCAGAAAAGAGCTCTCCTCAGCTTATTATTGGAGGGCTGCAGTTAGAATATCCAGAAAAATGCCGTTTTAACACACATTTTAAAAACATGCCAATTTCTTTTGCATGATTTTGAGTGCACTTAATGTACTCATTAAGATTTTCCTGTATAAATTTGAGGAGCAGGGATGAGGAAAGGAATCTCAGTCTGGCCCTGAGCTTGGTAGGGGTTCAGAGTGGAGACCCTGCCGACCCCCACATTCGTGGGCCAGCCCAGCCCATCACTCTGTACTAAGACTGTGTTCGCTTGTGGTTTCCCCATGGACCCTGAGCTCAGGGAATGGGCCCTGGGTCTTTAATCTTTGCAGCAGTGATGCACAGTGTGGCGCCTGGTGCATAGAAGGCACAGATAAATGACCGCTAAATTGCAGGTGAGGAAGCAAGGGGGAGATGATGAGGATGGGAATAGGATTGTGACAGGTGGAAAGGAAAATAGAGGCAGTGCAAGATTAAGGTAGTGAGGAGCCCTATTTAGAAATACCCCTAAACTCTCCTGGTATGACATTAAGCCTTCGGCAGCCATCAGTGTATTAGAGCCCCCAAATTTGCCAGGCCCTCAGAGAAAGAACTAGATCAGCAGGTGAGCCATGGCATGAGGTGGTACCCAACTGGGCAGAATGGGAGCAGGGAAGTGAAGACTCAGCAAAGCACCTTGAGTAGAGCATGTGGAGGGCTGCTCCCCTCTGTCATTAGACACACCTAGTTTCAAATCTGGCCTCTGTCTCTTACTAGCTATGTGACCTTGAACACACAGCTCCTCATCTGTATAGTGGTCCACGAATCCTTACCTTGCAGATTGTTCGGACTACTCCTAATGTTTTCAATAAAGGCAGTAGTGCAGATCTCCACATCCAGTGCTGTATCCTTCTTCCTTGACACCCCCTGTATCAGCTTCCCCAACCCCCGCTCAGCTGCTGCCCTCAGCTCATGTCCTTTGAGAAAATACAGGCAATCAGATGAGAACTACCCCGTCCCTTATCTTTCCACCACCAAATCCACCCGCTTCTGCATCTTTATTCATATTTTCTCCTTCCTTCCTGCTATCATGGAAGGACTGTTTCTGCTCCCAGCAATTGCTCAGAATCTCTTGCCCTCTAGTTCTTGTAAGGACTTGGCTCCTGAAATTGTGCCCTCGCTCCTGAATTATTAATTTCTCCCTCTCTACTGGGTCATTCCCATCAGCATACCAACAGGTCTTATTATATCTTGTTATAAAATACAAAGTCCTTCCCTGAACCCCACCTGTCTCCCTCCAGAGGCAGCCCCATTTCTCTTTACAGCCCATGTAGCAAAGGTGTTCTCGGAATCTGTACTTCCTGTCCTCTGAGGGGCCTGCACATCAGCGACACACAGGGGACCAGGACTGGAAGTCTGAGCTCAGGAGGGGGAAGATTCTGGGCTTTTTGATAAGGCATATTCTACTTTTATTGTTTACTTTAAATAACAATTTCTTTTCTGCTTATTAATATATACTCAAGGTAGACAACCCTCAATCATGGAAAAATATAAAATAATAAAATAAAAATCAATCATAATCCTCCTGCCGAAGAGAGACATTTTGGTGTATTTCTTTCGAATTTTTTCCCGAAGCATATACATTTTTAAAAAATTATTTATTAAAGATGTGTGTGTGTGTGTGTGTGTGTGTGTGTGTGTGTGT
>NW_011899486.1:2839-5186 GCF_000151845.1 Pteropus vampyrus | reverse complement strand
GGTTAACATTACTGCTTACATAGTGTACCTAGCACACTTGAAAGCTCATGAAAAGTTATGAAAAGACATAGCAGAATGTTAAACTTGTATTATTACATGAAATAGGCCAATCTAAAAAGGCTATATACTATATAATTCCACTTAGATGATCTGCTGGAAAACACAAAACTATGGACACACTTAAAAAAATCAGTGGTTGCCAGAATTAGGTTGAGGGGAGGATTAAACAGGCAGAATGCAGGATTTTTAGGGTAGACACTTTTTAAAAACATTTCCCTCTTTCATACAGCAAAAGATTTGTTTTTAGTAATAATTGTGAAATGAAAAGATTAGCCGAATATAATAGCTGGGAGTGAGGGGAAAAAGCAAACTTAAAATTTATTTTATTGACCTTTACATATTTAATTATGCTAGTTATCAAACAAAAATAATTTTAAAATATCATAGTTCTAAAAAGGAAAAAGTGTAATAATTTTACATACATTAGTTTTTGTTTTTAGAAAAAAGTGGGGAAATGTCCACCTATGTATTGTACATAGAAATGAATAGCATGATAATTTCTGTTTTTATACCTTACCTTCTGCAAATTAGCAAATGACCTCATCAAAATTGATTCTTCCAACATATCCTTCTTGAGTAGATAGTATGGCCAGATTTGTCAATCAAAATCTGTCTTCACTGATAGTTGAAGAACACGTTTTATTAATTTTAAATCTAAAAGTTTCTTTCACATGAAGCAGTAGGCATACCGGTAATTAAGAAAAGTCTTAAACTCCAGGATAAGTTGGCCAAGCTCATAAAAATTTCTTTTTATAATAAATTCTAGAAATCATCATAATTTACATTTCTTTTTTTTCAAATTGATTCTGTCACATTTAAATGTTTCTTCAGTAGAAAAAATTTAAACACAAACAAAAAATTCTAAAAATGATATAATTAAAGTAACTCAAGTTCTGTATCTCAGTCTTTATAATCACTGTTGTCATTATTTTGAATCTACTTTTTAAGGAACTTTTAGTGCCAGAGAGCGTAGGGATGAACTGAGCCTGAAGCAAACTTAAAGGATTCTGAACATCAAAAACACAGAACTAATCTGTTTAGGTTAGATTACCTTTCTTGTAGAATATAATGTTTATTAAAGAATAAGTAATAAACCTATATTCTAATTTGGATATTATACAGATATTTTTAAATGCCACAACAACGGGAACATTTGTTTAGAACTTAGACCAATAATTCAGCCCCCACATTTCTTTAGAACTTAGACCAATAATTTTGCCTCCACGGAGGAGTATTTTATCACTGCCATTATTTAGAATCCAAGTGATAATAAAAACTAAACTGAGAGATACCACCACAAGCCTGTAAGAATGGTCAGTATCTAAAATACCGATACCACCAAATGTTGGTGAGGATGCGAAGCAAAAGGAACTCTTTCATTGTGTGGGAAAGCAAATGGTACACTATGGAAGAGAATTTGACAGTTTCTTCCAAAACAACATACTCTTACCATACAATCCAATAGTCATGCTCTTTGATATTTACCCAAAAGAAATAAAAACTTATATCCATACAAAAAACTTGCACATGAATACTTATAGCAGCTATATTCATAATTGCCCAAACTTGGACACAGTCAAGATGTCCTTCAGTGGGTGAATGGATAAATAAACTCTGGTACATCCAGACAATGAAATCTTTAGCCCTGAATACAGTGCAAAAACAAAATGAGCTATCAAGTCATGAAAACACATAGTAGAATGTTAAATTTGTATTATTAAGCAAAGCAGGGCGATCTAAAAAGGCTACATACTTATGTGATATGTTGGAAAATATAAAATTATGGACACAGGAAAAAGATCAATGGTTGCCAGGATTAGGGTGGAGGGGAGGATTAAATAGACAGAACATGGAAGATTTTGGGGGCGGTTAAAATATACTGCGTGATATCACAATGCCATTACACATGTCATTCAACTAAAAATGCAAATGTAAAACTCTGTTCACTGTTAGAATGTATAACTCTAACAGTGAACCATAACTGTTGATGAGAATGATGTGTCAATGTAGTTTTATCACTTGTAACAAATGTACCACTCTGGTGGGGGATGCTAAGAATGGGGGAAGTGTGTGGGTGTCAGAGGTATATGGGAAATCTCTACAGCTAAAACTGCTGTAAAATATTAACTCTTAATTTAAAAAAAGTAAAGTAGACTAACATTACCTGGTTTTATTATTGGTTTTAAATTCTCCAAAGACTACATCCTCCACCTCTATTTTTACCTACATTTGGATGTACCACCTCACCATTTGCCTTTGGTACCCAGACACTGCTCCACTTTCTTCT
>NW_011899486.1:0-869 GCF_000151845.1 Pteropus vampyrus | reverse complement strand
TTGAGATGAGTTCATTCTGGATTGTCAGAATTTGGGCTAAATCCAATGACAAGTGTTTTTATAAGTGACTGACAGAGGAGAGAACAGGCACATTCGAGAGAAGTCCATGTGAAGATGCAGCTGGGATGTGACTACAAGCTAAGAGAGGCAGAAACCACAAGAGATTGGAAGAAGTGAAGAAAAGATTCTTCCTTAGAATGTCAGAGAGAGTATAACACTGCTACTTCCTGCTTCTGGTCTCCAGAATTGTGAGTGAATGAATATATGTCTGTTGTATTAAGCCACCAGTTTAAGGATAATTTGTTATGGCAACTGCAGGAAACTAATGCAACTGGTGACAACATTAAGACTATGCTTGTTATAGGAATATAATTAGGGATGGAACATAATGTAAGAAAATATTGCTACAGAGCATAGCTCAAAGAACATAAACCAAAATGTTAAATTATAGGACTCTATATAACTTTTATTTTCTTCTTTATTTTAACTTATGTTCTCCAGTTTTTATAGACCTGTATGCACATATTACTATATAATGCTAAATACAGGAAAAATAAGACAAATGAGATAATAAGAACTTGAACTGAAGCCGTAGAAAGGAACATTTAGAGAGGATGTTCTTTACTTCATTATCTATTATCTATTTATCTATCATCTATCTATCTGTCTATTTATTGTCATCATAATCTATCATTTGTCTATCAAGAAATATTTTCTGAGTGCTCACTCTATGCTGTTTTAGGCATTGTAGCGAAAACAGTGACCATAACAAAGAAAAATAAATAAATTTCTACCTTATGGATCTCACATTCATCTGAAGAAAATAGTACAGAGTTTGAGCAGAGGCATATGTGACCTTGTCTTAAAAA
>NW_011899485.1:0-4091 GCF_000151845.1 Pteropus vampyrus | reverse complement strand
CAGAAAGACTCTCAAAAATTCATATTGCAAGCCTCAGCCTGTCTAAGGAATTATGATTATCGATCACTTACTGTGAATTAGACACAAAGCTGAGCCTTTTATAATATATTAATTCCATTATTCTTTAACAGCATCTGGTGAGGGAAGCATGATAATTACCATTTTACAGAGGAAGAAACTGAAGTTCACAGAGGTTCGATATTTTGCCCGAGGCTACAGCTATTAAGCAAATCGGACCTAACCTCAGAGCCCGTGCACGACTGTAACCGCTGGCCACACTTTCTCCTTAGCTTTCCACTGACCCATGCCACTGGCCCCGGCTGGTTCAGCACAGGCAGCCACATTCACTAGACCTGACTGTTGATAACGTTTGGGAAGGCGGTTCTCCTTATGCTCTGGAAATAAGACAAGAACAAACACCTTCTGCTGACAGCTCTCCTAAAACTGCGGAATAAAACGCTACCATACTTGAAAGGGACATTTATAAAGCCTGACTAACGGCCTGATTTAAGTTTCTAACCACCAAAGCGTGATCGAAACCAAAGTAGGGTCGTCACGAACTTCATTAAAACGCTTGGCACCATGGATTAGAATTCACGCTCCACTGGGCCATTCTGAGATAGGCCCAGAGAATGAATAACCGCAAACGTGAAAGAGGCCCCTACATTACATGGGAAAAGGGAAATCAGTCGATCCAGTTTAATGGTGTCATAATTTTAAGAATTGTGTTGATTGTAAATTTGTTTCTTAAATCTTACTAATTCTTGGTAATAGGACAGAAATTAAACACACAGGCAACATCTCATTTTATTGTGCTTTGCCTTATTGTGCTTTTCAGATACTGGATCAGTTTTTTAGGAATTGAAGGTGTGTGGTAACCCTGTGTTGAGTATCTACTAACGCTGTTTTTCTAGCCGCATTTGCTCACTTCATGCCTCTGTGTCATATGTTGGTAATTTGAAAAATGTTTCAAACTTTTTCATTATTATTTTATTTGTTATGGTGACCTATGATCAGTGATTTTTTTATGTTATTATTTTAATTGTTTTAGGGTGCCACAAACTGTACCCATATAAGATAGCAAACTTAACCGATAAATATTGTGTGTTCTGCCCCATGACCTGGCTGTTTCCTCTCTCCCTCTCCTCCCTTTTCCCTGAGACGACAATATTAAAATTAAGCCAATTAATAACCCTATATTTTTTAGCAATAAAGTATTTTTAATTTTTTTTTTTTTTTTTGCCTACAGCACCTGGTCTTCCTAAGTGGTCTCCCATCCAAGTACTAACCAGGCCCAACCCTGCTTAGCTTCCGAGATCAGACGAGATCGGGCGTGTATAGGGTGGCATGGCTGTAGACTAGTATTTTTAAATTAAGGTATGTACTTTTTTTTTTTAAACACAATGCTGTTGCACACTCAACAGACTATAGTATAGTGTAAACATACCTTTTATATGCACTAGGAAACCAAAAAATTCGTGAGACTCACTTTATTGTGATATTTGCTTTTGCGGTGGTCTGGAACCAAACCTATAACACTTCCGAGGTATGCCTGAAAATATATAATATCCCCTTTTCTTTTCTGAGTATTTGGAAAGTAGAATATATAGCTACTTGTTTTTTGAAAAGAGTATGTGTGACTTAATATCTGAAACAGAAATCAATGGAAAATTTCAAGATATATGTCACAGCATTCATCTAGCGAAGGCACTGTTCAATAGTTCAATAACTGTAATTCAATTCATTTGTTGGAGGAAATAAACAGTCTTGGAGTAAAGGTCATCTAACTCGTAAAGGAGCAACAGAAAGCTTACTCAGCGATACTAATGCTGGAATGTCACAAACCGGGACCTGGCCGTCCAGCAAGATGGCCACACAATAGCATAGCAGACCCTGCATCTGACGTTTTCTCTCCAACCAGAGGTGACAGATAGAACAGGGATCAGACAGAACAGGACAGAAGGAGATATTTATACGCTTTCCACATTCTCTTGCAAAAGACTTAAAAATTCCTTACCAGGAAGTTCCAGTTGGCATTGATCTGGGTCACCATGCCAGAGAGGAACACGCCCAGGAAGAGGAGGGAGAAGACGAACGCCGTCACGGACACGAACATGACCCATCCTTGGAGCAGAGGTAGAGGAACGTTGGAGGACGCAACCAAAATCCAGACGAGGCCCCCGAACAGCTGAGCGAAAAAAGAAAGACGGTCACAGATTTGGGCAACAGGACTGAACAGGCTGGTGCCACCGTGAGCACTGGCTCGGCTGCTCGCTAGACTCCTGCACGCGTTCCCGCGACCCCGCCCGTCACCCGCTCTCTGTCATCATCTGAGATGCCTTCTTCCCTCAGTGCTTCCAGTCGCAGGCCTGCTCTGACGCCCTTTCCATGTCGCCTTCACGCTGGAGTCTTGTCCTCAGACCGGGAAGAGGTCCAGTATCCTTTCACTATCTAAAACTATTCTCCTTCTCAGTCAACTGTTTTTATAAATTCATCCTTGCTTGGGCCTCCATCTCCTCCCCGTGGTGTTACTCTTCAAATCCCTGTACAGTGACGAGTTTATTCGTGAAGATCAGCCATAACTTTCTAACTTGTCACTTTTAACGGCCAAGTTTCAGCCCCTTTTATGACCTATCTGTACATGTGAAATTATTACTGTCTGCATATAGAGTAACAGTTGCAGCTGTTGTACATGATATTAACAATAAAATCTCCCATCATTTATTGATGCTCTTCCATGTGCTGAGCATGGGAATAGGTACTTCAGCTATTCATGGATCTAATATTCAGGACATACCTACTGTTCATCAGGCACTGTGCCAGGTGCTAGGGATAAATGGTAAACAAGCGACACTTGGTCTCTGCCATCACAGAATTCACAGTTTCTTATAGGAAAAAGACAATTAAGCAAGTGATTAAAATCCATGTCATAATTTGGCAAACACTGAGTGTTGCAGGCCCACAAATGAGGGCTCTAAATCCACATCTGAAAAGGCAGGAAATACTTTCGGGGAGTATTAACCTGTAGGACAGGGCTTGGGGAGTAGCGGGGCGAGCAGAAGCCTGCTCTGGTGGGAGCTGGGAGGGAGCCTGGCGGAGCCGGGGACCGAGCTGGGGGTCCAGAAGGTCGAGTCGAGGAGGTAGACTTCACCTGAGGGCGACAGGAGGCCACAGACCACCCTGAGCAGGGACTGGCATGATCGGATTTGTATTGAGAATTTTCTCTGACTAGAGTGTGATGGTGGACTGGTGAGGAAAGCATGGAGGACCACATAGGAGACTGCTGCAACAACAGAGTGTAAGCTAGACTCAGGACACCGGGTACAAAGAGACATGACAAGATGAGATGGAAATTTAAAAAATATATAGGATGGTAGCTGGGGACTTCTAAGATGTGGGACGTGACAGCAGAAAACCGGAGAAGGGAAATACCCAGATCTCTGGCTCGGGCAACTAGGAGTGAGAGCTCACAGGAGGAGAAAGTGTTAAGGGCCGAAGACGGTAAGTTTTATAAACTTAGCATCAGTCTCTTCCATTCTACCCCTAAAGTGACACAGGGGACATATCCTTCACCTGGCATGCCAGGCCCTTTGTGATCTAACCTGTCTTTTTCATCTTTGCCTCTTGCCACTAAGCTCCCCACATTTTACACTGTGGATTTAAAAAGAATCCACAGTCCAAATACAAAGCTCTTTCACATCTGAGCCAAGAATGTCACTCCCTCCCCATGTGTATTTGAGAAACTCCCACTTATACAGCTCGTCTTGGCGAGCATATGCTCTACAAAGTCTTTTCCTAGTTCCACTCTAGGCTCAGGAACCCCTAGTCATTTGGGCAAGCTCCTTATTTTGGATATGTTACGCTGATGAGAAACATTGTAATTGAATGCCCCTGGCTTTCAGTCCAAATGCATCATTAGACTTTCTTGGCAGCATGCTGCCTTGTATGTCTCAGCATCCGAAGCCATTTATTAATTTGCATGATAACACTTTCTTAACTATCAGCGAGGTACTATGCTAGATTTGGAAACACAAAAACCTAAGCTATACACCTGTCTTGAAGATACCTACAGGCCAGTGGGAATCGACCCC
>NW_011899484.1:2757-5133 GCF_000151845.1 Pteropus vampyrus | reverse complement strand
AAAATCAATTTTCATTCTATAAAGGTAATCTAGAGTAGAGTTGTAATTTTCGTAAGAAAAAAATTCTCATTTTTTCTCAGATGTACCCATTAACAACAGAATATTGTTTAATTTGGTTGAGATATTTGTAGAATGAGTTTGAAAATTATCATCAGATCAGAAGTGAATTAGACCTACACACTTTGATTTTCTGTGAATTATATGCAAAAAGAGAATTCCTGCAAATATTGAATTTTCACCCAAGAACAATTTCAGCTTCTAAACCCATGAAGCATATAATTCAATAAGACCATCGATTAAATGTTTGACCTAAAAGAATTTTGATTTTGACTATTTACACAAAACAATCGTGTTGTATTCAGTTCTAATATACCATTTACCTACTTGAGATTAGAAAGAGAAATTTATTCTCGGGATTTATTCTGAAATATATATTTTAAATTAGACAACAAGAGAGTCATCAGGAGATCTCACTTCCACCTCATTATTTTGTAAAAAGGGAAGAGTGTTTCTTACTTAATATAGAGAGTAGTATAAACCCCATATCTGCTAATTCCTAGAGCTCTTTGCCCTCCTCTACACATGATACCTCTTTTTATGCACTTTGCTTTTTTCCCCCTTCTTCGTCTTCTTCCTTCAGATCCCAAGAGCCATAACAACACTTCCCTCCTACTAAAGATGATGAGGGTAAGAGTAATTCTTTGTTCCTAGGAGTATTTTTTTTTAGGGGGACTAGATAAATTGTATTTGCTCATTGCAAAAGTCCATGGGGAAAAGGGGATTTCCCGCTTTGATTTATAAAAAGAGGAGAATCAGCAAGGCAAAGAAATAATCTGAAGAGGGTTGTGAAATAAATGATTTTTCTGAGAACTAAACCAGGATTTGAAGTTGCTTTAATTTGAGAGAAATAGACCAGTAAGAGTTCCCATGCAGACTTGTAAGGGAGTAACTACTGAAGGAAACGTTCTTTCATTTTCTGTTGGAGAGAGGTTCACCACCAGATACTCTTTACCCAGAGACAGTATTTGTAATGCCTCTTAGAATCCTTTGAGATCCCTTCCAGGTCCTGGAGTGGGTAGTATTATTTACAACTGAAATGAACGGATGAGATGTGCATCACTTGCAAATGATGTTAGGTCTTAAGACATAGATTTTTTGGGCCAAGTTTTCTGCTGCTGCACTTTCAGACTTTTCAAGCATAGATTATGCCTTATTTCTTGGTATTGTAAAATTTAAGACCTATAATACTCTTTTGGTGTAAAAATAATTTCAAAAGAGCAATAACAATATTGTCTGTTAAATTCTTTAAACTTTTTGTGAAATTATTCTTCTTATGAAGTTATTTTGGTTGTAATTTACTTGTTTTCTGCCCATCAAAAGAATGCTTGCTTAAAGTTCTAAGAGAGGGTTATTGGTGTAAAACGTGTCATCATGGCTGTCTCTCAATCTTGTTCTCAAAGTTGAGATTTGGTACCGATTTTTGAATGTTCCAGAGTTTGGTGAAATTTTGGGGTGTGTGTTTGTGGGCAGAGGAGTGAAGAAAGGTGGATATAGCGCTGGCATGTTAAAAAATAATTACATTTTAGAATTATACTGGTTGACTATCTCTTTTTCCAAATGTCTATCGATGTAAGTGCAAATCCTTCTTATTCTTTTAAATTATCAATTCTGTGTTAGTTTACTGAGTGCATTGTTCTTTAGGATTCTATTTGAATCATTCTGATCAAGCTTTAAGTGTTATTGATTAAGAAAGGTTAAGGTATCCTATAAATATTTTATTTATCTTCATTACTTTCCTTTTGAAAAAGTTGAAGCTTGTTCCTTTTTTCCTCTGAATTGTTTATGCGTGTTAAGTGCATATCTTCATCAAGCTGTTTCTGATGATGCCAAAGAGTTTTATAATTAATTCACAATGTATCAATATGGAAAGAGCGGTATAAATTGTTCCTTCCGGGTGCCCTCATCTCTGCTGAATGTTACAAGCGAGAACAAATTTATAGCCTTTCTTCCATGAAAATTTTCTGAGTGTGGCAGATAGATGTTCTTGAGTAGTCAAAACTGGCACAAGAAGTAAGCCATACATTTTATTTCACAGGAAATAAGTAAAACAGGTGGGACACGAACGGTGTCTCTGTGTGTGTGCATGTGTGTGGTGGCATACCTGCCTGCGGTAAGATGGTGCTTTCAGGCCTTCGATTGGAAGGCATGTGACCAGCACCAGTTATTACTATTGTGTTGGGTCAAAACTGCTATTGAGGGGATTAAATTGTACCCAATTGATTCCCGGCATGACTAGCTTTGGAAGTTTAGAAACGGTTGAGAGGGTATGTATGCATGTATGAGGCTGAGGAGGGCAGGGAAAGGAAAGATCAACCT
>NW_011899484.1:0-2271 GCF_000151845.1 Pteropus vampyrus | reverse complement strand
AGAAAGGCTTTAGATTATCCTTCCTCCTCAGTAAATCTTTCCTCTTATCAATATTTTTCAGGGCTCCCCCAAATGATGCATTAATGGACAGGCTTAGTTAAAGGTAATCCACAGCTTCTGCTTTGGGACTCATAGTCGCCCTGTCAGTTAGCAAGGTCAGTGCTGGCTCTGTGGTGAGGATCCTCCTTTGATGTGGAATGTGGGATGTGTCTTTTTTGGTAAGGCAGCCTGCATTTTTGTCCCAGAACCTTTTCCCTCTCACACTACTTTGCTATCTGTTCTTCTTCCACCAGAGTGAACTAGACTGTTCGCAGCCCTGAGGGAAAGGGAGTAATTCTAGAGAGCCTTCACAGACCTCAGCACCCTACCTACCTCAGTCAGTCTGTACAGAAGCAGCCACAGCTTAAACAATCCAACCGCAGGCTTTGCAAAACCATCACCACGTGCTATGATGTCAGATAGGCTCTACTTGGAGGCTCATCAGGTTATGTCTATTGCTCAATTGGACTCCACTTCCTGACCTTTCACTTGAGGAGTCCTGCTGATGTATTGACAGGAAGGAGTATTCACAAGGAAGGGAAGTGGGGCCAGGGTGGAGGACAAACAGAATCCAAAATGTAAAATTCTCTTTCTCTCTATAAATAGATGATACAACTGAAGGGAGCCTAAGCAGCTCTTCTCTCAATCAGGGCATATTTTTGTCCATTCATTAGCTGGGTTACCTGAGGACACTCATAATCATACCCCTTCATCTCCGCACTGACCCTCACGTTCATGACAATGTGTATGAACTTGTTAAAGGGCTTCTACCACGCAGTCTTGGAGACTGAACTGTCTTCACCAGTGTCACATCATTCCTCAAGGACTTTGGCCACTGACGGTTCTCTGAGACTAAGACTAGAAGGAGATTGTAAATATACAGACAGAAGTGAAGGTGGCTCAACACTCAGCTGAAGGAAATACATACCCCAGCCCAGGAGATAATACCACCGCATGTGTTGTTTCTCAGCGAACACAGCCACCACAATGAGTGTGTGAAGATAGATCCCTTCACAGAGCATCCAGAAGTAATTGCACGCCATCATGTACTGGTGAAAAAAATGCAAAATCTTGCAGCTCACCTGTCAGAAAGAAATGGAAATAATCAGCAGAAGAAATGGGCAAGGATCTAACAGTGAACAGAAGGTAAATGTGAAACTGAGCCAAAGTATCTGCATTCAGTTTCCCCAAGCATCTGTCAACACATGCCACCCTCTGTATCCACAAATCAGAGTGATAGTGCATAGATCATCAGCACCACATATAAACAGCCATCTAGGGGAATGGAAGCCTAGTCCCCAAAATGTTCTTTTCCAGTTGCATTCTGGTGACTTACATAGACTAGATAGGTTCATTTTCCTGCAATATGTCTGATGCCCATAATTTTTGAGAGCATCCAAGGATTCGTCACATGACTTTTATGGCCCCTTTTCTATGGTTAATGAGGCAAATAACCTAGAAATTGTTAATGCTGCTCCTGAAGTTCATTGATTTGTTGGTGATAGCTTCTTAGCAGCAAAGAGTTGATAACCAAGTGAAAAATTTCTCACATGTGAGCCAGGAGCTATGCTGAACCCAACCGATGACTCCTGTTTTGGTTACTTACTGGCCTTCCAGTGCTGATAATTCTGACCATTCAAGAGCATGAGTTTTCTGTTCCAGTAGATTCACAGTGCCATAGAAAACATCCTGACTTGGAGTCATATGTACACTAAAACCTCATGAGGAGGAATTGTGTAACTTTATGTCAAATGCCAGTGCAGTTGATAAACTGAAGGGCAAAAGGCTCTCATGTCAACTTGAAAACTGTCAACTTCTACATTCTTTAAAACTAGCAGAATGAAGGAGAAAAATTCTCCAGCCAGGAAGTCAGCATTAAATAACTTTGTAGGGCAGGACTGAAGTCTTTCTCCAGAGGAATTTAAAGATAACAATGTTTTCAATTCAATGTGAATCTGTCATGCAATCCTGAGCTGATTTCTAATAAAGCCTTGGAGAACATGAGCTTGAATCCATGGAACTGTAGTCATGATTTGGTGTGTTTAGGGGAAAAAAAAAATCACTGGAGAAAAAAGTCCCATCTGAGATAAGAACATTGGAAGATGACTGAGAAATTGGCAAAGCAAGCACTGTGGAGGTGTTCAGCAAACAAAACTACAGTAAATAGAAAAGCAGGGTACGCACGCGATGGAAAAGAAGAGCTGTTAGAAATGTGGCAGAGGAATAAAAATT
>NW_011899483.1:4890-5240 GCF_000151845.1 Pteropus vampyrus | reverse complement strand
GAACTGTATTTTCTACATTGAGTATTTTTGACTCCCTTGTCAAATATCAGCTGACTGTATATACTTAAGTTTACTTCTGAGTTCTTGATTCTGCTTCATTAGTCTATTTGTTTATTCTTATGTCAGTACCATACTGTTATGATGAGTATAGCTTTATAATATACCGTGAAGTCAGGAAGTGTGATACCTCCTGATTTGTTATTCTTTCTCAAGATTTCTTTGGTTATTTGGGGACTTTTGTGGTTCTATATAAATTTTAGGAGCATTTTTCTACTTCTGTAGAAAATGTCATTGGGTTCTTGATAGGGATTGCACTGAATTTATAGATGGCTTTTGGTAGTATCGACATT
>NW_011899483.1:0-2122 GCF_000151845.1 Pteropus vampyrus | reverse complement strand
TGACATGGATGGACCTAGAGGTTATTATGCTGAGTGAAGTAAGTTAGACAGAGAAAGATGAATACCATATGATTTCACTTATATGCAACTCTAAGGAACAAAAAGGTCACACTAATAAAAAACACACTCACAAATATAGAGGACAATATGGTGCTGGCCAGAGGGGAGGGAAGTTGGGGGCTAGGAGAAAGGAGTGAAGGATCAAAGAAGTAAAAATTAGTAGTTGATAGATGGTCATGGGGATGGGGAGCAAGGCATAGGGAATGCAGTCAGCAGTAATGTAATGGCTATGTGGAGAGCCAGAGGAGAGAAAGAGCAATCAGGGGGATTGTTTTATAAACTATATAAATGTCTAACCAATGTGCTGAATACTTTTTTAAAATTAAACAAAAAGTTAAGAAAAAAGAAATATGATCAAGTTGAGGTTGGATTATCAATAGAGTATTGTTGTTATTATTCAGTGAGGAGGTGCTGTGGGACTTCAGGTCGCACAGTGAGCTCTGTGAGGTGAAAAGTTTGTCTGGCTCTTTGTGGGGAAGGCAGGAACCAGTAGGTTCATAGCAATAGGTTTGTTTTTAATGAGGAGAATTGCTTTTTCTTTTCCTTTCATTTATTTTTTATTCTCTGTGTATGAATAGTCATTGGCATGCTTGAGTACATATATGTATGTGCACGTATATGCACTTGTATACATGTGTGTGTGCATGTATGCGTGAATATGTCTGTATACCTATGTGTACATAGACATTTATCTTTCTATTGTGGGATGCAGAATCGTAATCATCAGCCCAGTATTTTATTACTAAATTTACGTAATTAACAGTGTGTTTATTACCAAATGTCCTTTTATCTTTAGTAATAGTTTCAAGTAGTGGTTGGAGAAGGGGCAAAAAGGAGTCAATAAAGCTTATCAGGCAAAGTTGTAGCTGGGACTGTTAATAGAGAGAATCAGAGACAAAAACACAAAACAAAACAAAACAAAAAAGTGAGCAAAGAACTAATTTAAATACTAAATCTTTTATGAAATGAATCTATTGTAGACTGTCTCCAATTCATTCTTCAAATTTGTTCCTGACTTATCACTCTATAAACTGTGTGTCACTTACCTCAACAGTGCATCACCATTCCAAGATATTTTACTCATACCTGTCCAGGCCTCCTCCCTCACCCTCTGGTTTCCTGTCTCTGCACTAATGTGCACGCTGTGCCTGAAATAAAGTGCCCTTCCTTTCCTAGCCCTCTGTTTCTTATCTCACCATGGCCAGACCCACCCAGAGCCTGGATCCAAATTACCAGTGAATTCACAAAATCCCATCATTCTTCCGGGAGATGCCATGTCTTACTTTCTATTTTACACAAAGGATGAAAATATATTACATTATGCTCCTCACTTTTAACACACACACACACACACACACACACACACACACACACACACACTCACACACACTCACACACACTCACACACTGACTCCAAATTAGTTTTAAGATTATTTTCTTGAGACTAGCCCTGGGACATGTCATAAGTGAGATGAAGATGTATGAAAGTGCACAGAAATTGGAATCCTTTTTTTTTTGGAGAAATTTTCACTTGAGAGTATAATTTTAATTGGACATCGAAACTTCCAGATAAGCTTTTGTTCACCATTTGTCATGAATTTATAGGGGGAAGGGAAAAAAATCAATATTCTACAGTACTTCTTTCATCCCAAGGAGGTTGAAAGACTTTAGCTGCAAAGTGAAGAGATCAGAGGAGAAACAGATTTATAAAAAAAACACCCCCATCTTAACAATGTCATTTGGAAGAACAGACTCTTTCTGAAGCAATTTCTGATCTTCTTTCTAAAGGCGATCACTTTTAATGGGCGACCACGAAGATGAGAAGCAATAAGAAGAAGGTACAAAGAGAAAAACGCAGAGTACAGTTTTCTGTTCACCACAGTTTTGGGGAAAGAGATCCTAGCTGTAAATGTAGACAATTTGCAAACATTTCAGCCAGACTTTCTGCCAACTTTAAATGCTTTTGCAGATCAAGACAAACAGCATCACTCTCTGTTATGACTCCAAGCAGCTGGGAAATAGCAAATAGGGCTGAACTTCCTAAGGCTTGATTTAAGGGGAC
>NW_011899482.1:2353-3828 GCF_000151845.1 Pteropus vampyrus | reverse complement strand
CGGGTGTGTGTTTCTGACCCGGGCTGGGTCGGGGTCCAGGGTGCTCAGATAATTTCACATTCGCCTAAAGGACAATGACGATTTGCTTCTTAGAACTTGTCTGGAGGAATGGTTAAGTCAAAGTCACCGCCGAGACGTTGGCCATGAGGGTTTCAGGAGCAGGGACGCCCAGGCCGTGATCGGAGAGGACCCGGAGGTTCACGCCCCTGCCCTCTGGGACGTGGAACCCCGCCGTCCCAATGTGCCACTCGGCCGGCCGCTTGTGTGGCTAGTGGGATCATCCACGCTACTCTCGACCCATGTAGAGCTGTAAAGCATCCGATCTTTCAAAGGAGAATGTATGGGTTGTGGTTCCAAGAACTTTACAGAATCCAGACTGGGTGGGAGCATCTCCAGACAGCATAGCCCAGGTAGCGTCCACTCGCTCACTGCCGCTGGGGAATCGTAAAGATCACGTTTACTGTCACCAAGTGAAGACTGACATCCTCACTGGGGGGAGAGAGAGCGAGCGAGCAAAAGCTATAAATATCCAAGATGCCGGCCCGCCACAGCTGACCGGCCGTCCCCAGCACAGAGAACGTGTCGGGGGCACACTCGCCTTCTTGCTCACCCGCCCGCAGGACGGACTCTCAGGAGAGTGAGAACCGCGCTGAAGGCCAGCCCTCCCGTGCCATGTCGACCCCACGGAAAGCGGGGACGTGAGATTCTGTCCTAGGAGGACACCCTTCACACCTCGGCCAGTCCCCCAATTCCTCACAGCAGCTGCCCATCGATGGTGGAAAGGGGGGCAGGGGCCCCGGGGCTGTGTGCGGGGAGCTCCCAGTGTGAGAAGCGCGGGTAGTGAGAAGTGCCAGGATTTCGGGAGGAAGTCATTGGCGCTCCGTGACCAGGGACGTGAGCACAGAGGCCAGGCGGAAGGCGTAGAGGACGAAAGGCTGTCTGCCTCAGTGACCCCGTGACCTGCATTTCATTCGCTCTCCCAGGCTGGACCTTGCCCATTTCCGAAAGTCTGTTGGAAGAGGTCGGACCCGATGCGCTTCTGGAAGGAGGTGGCAGAGGCCGGCAGGACGGAAGCCTTTCTCGTGGCTTCACGCTGTTAATACCAGAGGGCGGCGCAGATGACTTCCATGTCTTCTTAGTCATCCTTGGTGAAGTAACTGCACAACTAAGCCCCTTCCCCTTTCCACCCCGAAACAAGCTTTTTATATGGCTGGGGGGTGGGTCGAGGACTCGATGAACAACACCGAGAGGAAAAGCGAAACGCGCGCGTAAGCAGGGAAGGAGCTGGGCCGCCGGCGAAGCCCCCGCACTGTGCCCCGCCCCGTCCACCCACCACGCACTGTCCCCCACCTCGTTCACTGACCACGCACTGTCCCTCACCTCGTTCACTGACCACGCATTGTCCCCCGCCCCATCCACCAACCACGCACTGTCCCACACCCCATTCACCAAGGCTCAGCCCCACGACTCACACC
>NW_011899482.1:0-782 GCF_000151845.1 Pteropus vampyrus | reverse complement strand
GCCTCACGGAACAGCAGCCACTGCCGCAGGGCTGTGACACGGTCCTGGCTCCGGGAGCCGCTGCGGGAAAATTCAACTCTGATGAGACGCTGAATGGGGTTGTTTAGTTCTTCCCGCGGAACAAACACAGTCCAGTTTTATCCTGTGGCTCCTCGGGGCGACCCAGCCTAATAAAGAAATAGATCGTGTTGGCTGCAAGAAGCATCACCACCCAAAGATCTGCAAAAGGCTCATGGCCAAGGCTCGGTCAACGAGCGACATGGCCACCAAGAGGAAATACCAAGGCCCCTGACCCAGACGGCGGGCGTGTGAGCACGCGCACCGGGGAGCCTGCACTGGGAGCCCCGGCCAGCGTCCAGCTCAGGCGAGGCCGGCCGCGTCCCCCGCCGCGTCCTCAGGAATCCACCTGCGCGAGCGTCCGGGGCGGACGTGGCTGCGAGCTCACGCTGGTGGCACACGCTGGTGGCTCATGCTGGTGGCACACGCTGGTGGCTCACGCTGGTGGCACACGCTGGTGGCACACGCTGGTGGCTCACGCTGGTGGCTCCGGTTGGCAGACGTCATTCTCTCCGAGCCCCGGGGGAGGCCAGAGTCTGGGGGCGAGGAGTCAGGGGCACGCTCTCCGGTGACTCCACGGAGGGCTGTGTCCCAGCATCACTCCACTCCGAGGCCTGCCTCCTGTGCATGGGCCGCACCCCGGTGTCTCCTTCAGGCGTTTGCGGGGTGTGCAGGGGTGGGGCGCCCCTCTATGTCCCCGCCTCCCTCGCGGTCCCTGGGCCGGG
>NW_011899481.1:0-5733 GCF_000151845.1 Pteropus vampyrus | reverse complement strand
GTTCACCCCTCATTCTGTGTATCTATAATCCATCTATCACCTGTCCATCTATTTATCTGGTGCGGGTATTTACAATGGATAGAAGCAGAACTGATTTCTAGGACATTGATTTTGGTTATGATTTTTCTAGGAAAATAGCTACTTTTAGTCAAAAGAGAGAGTGATGGTTGTCATGTTATCACAGTTGTTAATTATCTTTAACAAGGTAAATTTATACACATGCACACATAGGAATAACTTAAAAATTATTTGATTTCAAATAATGTTCAGGTTTTATTGTGTGGCTTGAAATTCTCTCTTCCTTGACCAAGTAAATACTCAGAACAAATGCCCTCTCATTCTCTCCTCCTCTACTCTCAACACTGGCAAAATCCAGAAAGATTCCTTATAGCTCTCTCCTTAGTGCAGTTAAGTGTTTTCATATAAATCAGTACTGTCCAATAGAAATAAAATATGTGAGCAATATGCTTAATTTAAAATGTCTTAGTAGTCACATTAGAAAAGCAAAATAAAACATAAAATTAATTTTAATAATGTTTTCTTTAACCCAATATATCAAAAATGACCATTTAAAGATGTAATCGACAAAATACTCATTTTACAGTATTTTTATGCTAATTCTTACACTTACAGAATATCACAATTTGAGTTACTTATGTTTCAAGAGTTTAGTAGCCCACGTGGCTAGTGACTAGTGTATTGTCCAGCACAGCTACAGATTGTTAACCCTCTGGCAAAACAATTTAAAAGCTGAAATGTTAACAGTCATTACATTAAAATAAACACTATCAAAAATAAATATACAAAGGATCTCAAATTGCTGTACGCCTCCTAGTTGTATCTTGAACCTATTACTTTTTTATCAGTAAAATAAGAGGATTAGATCAAATATATCCTCTAATTCTACAAAAAGTAACCAGTGGATAGGCGTGGATTCACTCCACATGCAACCTAGAGGTCTACTATAGCAGAAACAGAGGGAGCTGACCTAGAGGTGAGCATCGCCATTTTGCACCAGTATTAGTTTGCTTCAGTCCAATACCTGATTACAGACATCAGCAACTGAGACCCCATATCCCATTAGAGATCATTCAATTTTCATGTCTACATTCCTTTACTAGGGATGTAGTAGCAAACCCATTGTAAAATCAATAAATAGCTAGTGAGCTAGTATTTACCATGTGATTGAATATGCTTTGAGGATCTTTTAGTATTATCCTTCACTGGTATGTGTATTTTCGTATTTTCAATGTTTGTAACTATGTATTTTATACCATTAAATACAGTTTGGTGATATGTAATACTTTGTAATTGATTGACTCACACACACTGACTTCTTAAAACACATAAATAAATGCCCTTAATGAAAAGACGTCAATTTCTTTCCCTGGTCCTTAGATAGCCTCCATGATCAGTTAGTGCTGGAGGGGCTAATACCATTTCCATCACATGGTTTGCTCTCCCGGAAGTTATGATAGGAGATTGGAGATTTAAAGAGAGTAGTAGCATTTTGTAAAAGGAGTCTGTGCAATATTTTTCTAAAGCTAATTAATTTTTGTAAAATGATTGTTTTTCTGATTAAAGAACACAGAAACTTTCCACTAGGCCTTCCCACAATAAACACACACACACACACACACACACACACACACGTGTGTACATACACATATACACACAATTATCTACTTCTGAAGCTGGGGATCAGATACCAGAGCTCAGACATAAGAACCTGTGGAGGGGAAGCTTTCCTTCCTATGTCGTCTTTACACTCCAGTTGTTTTATTGGAACACATCTGTGATTTGATTTTGGAGCTTATCTTCAGATGATGCTGAGAAAGAGAAAACATGATTAGTATCCAGGTCTCTGCATTCAGAGCAAAGCCAAGAATTCTCTCAGCTCTCTATCACATTAAAAATCCAACTCGGTGGCATTTTCTTTTTTGTATAAACTTGGACTAGTCTTCCCAACTCTATCACCTAGCTAAGCTCTGCGCCCCCCACCGCCCCAACACATGCACTTCTGAGATCAGAGGGTTATCTCATTGCTTTCTTGCCTATAAAATAGTCCCCGAGATTTAAAGAAAGGTGTTTGTGGAATACTCCCTGACACTTGAAGAGGGATTGTGCTTCTCTTTTGAGCCTCTTTGGACTTCATTGGGTTCTTGACCACAGATTGAATGGGAAGGGACCACAAAATGTAAAACTGATATTACTGTTTTAGCAAGGTCTGTATGTGTTTGCAAGCAAAGAGGGCATTGAAAGTGTTGAATGATAGAAACGACTGGGTGACTTAGATTTTGAAAAGAACCTAAATTTCCCAGGATATCATGACAAACAGTGTTTATACACACACACGCACACACGCACACGCACACACACACACATATATCTCAGATAGATTTATCTAACACTCTGCTTTTCTTTGTTCTTCCATTCTTTTCAATGTCTGTTTAAATTCTTCTAAATATAACAATAATTTTAAGATGTAGCAATAAATCAGGTTGTAGCAAATATTTAAACATAAAGAATTAATGTAAATATAAGAGAATTTTTAATGATCTCAAAACAGAGAAGAATTTCCTAAATATGATCCTGAACCGAGATACAAAGAGGAAAAGTTTGTTAAATTTGGTCGCGTAGAAAATTTAAATTTCTGTCTAGAAAAAAACAAAAGACAACAGCTTGCAAGAAATATATACAACACCTTTCAGATGAGATCTAATTTCCTTAATGCAGTGGGTCTCAAATTTTGTGAACATCTGAATCCCCTGATGAGCTTGTTAAATCTGAGATTTCTGGGTTGAACCCAAGAGACTGATTCAATGGGGCCAGAGCATTTCCAGCAGTGTCTTTAGTAGGGGATAGTGCTGGTCAGCTAAGCATAGTTTGAGAACCACTGCCTTAATATAAGATAACTGTCATCTTTGCAAATAGAAAATTTAGTAGAGGGCAAGAGCAGGCAACTCTCAAAGATACAAATACAAATTACTTTTAACGTATGAAAAGATGCTCAGTGTCACACAGCTTACGTAAATACAATTAAATCAGTAATAAGAAACAGACTTCTTGTTACATTGGAGAGGATCAAAGAGTTTGATAATACACTGGACTGTACAAAGTGTGAGGAGCTAGCACTCACACTGTTGGGGACAAATTTGTGGTAATTTTGGAGGGCAATTGGCAATCTCTACCAACTTTAAAATGCTCATATCCTTTGATCCAGCAGTTCCATTTATAGGAGTTTATTCTACATAGAGACTCAAAAATGTGATGAGATATTTATGTTTAAAGCTATTCATTGAGCAGAAAAGCAGGGAGAAACTGGTTGATAAGTGATGGACCATTTCGCAGGGAGTCCTGTGCAGCTGTTACAAAGCACAGTATGGCTCCGTATGTAGTGAAATGGACAGATGTGTGTGAAACATTGATACAATACTACTCCCATTTGTTTTTCTCACTATTGAGATCTATCCCTCATTGACTAGATACCATTTTATTAACACCTGATACCACTCAACCTGTAACTCACATGCTAAACATTCAATACCAACTCTTCTTTCTCATCTGACTTGTGCTCTTGACTATTTCTGACTGAAATAGAAATGTTGAGGTAGTTGTTGCTGTGAGTTAATGTGAAAAATGACTTAAATCAAGTTAATACATTAGAAAAGTGTAGGAAATATTGATTTTTGCCTCAGTAATTGTTTTGTATTATTTTCATTCTTACATGGACATTCTGAGAATTTTCTCTCATAAGATTATCCATCTCTATCCTTTAAGACAAATCTAGATATCATTCTAATTCCATTATGGAAACACAGACATGTTTGGGGCCCAGGATCTTGTCCTACAACCCTGATTCAGCCGATGTGACCTAGACCTTAATTGTAGGATTTGTACTAATTGGGAACTGTACCAATTAGGAATTTGTACTCGTTAGGAACTGGGAGTCTTTATTTTAACTCAGCATTGAATGGTATGTAAATTCTAAACATTTTCATATTCTCTCATTGCCTTTTAAGACCTACAAAGACCAGCAACATCACAGTTCCTCTCTGACTCCCACCCCCTGTGGCTTGGGCTTTTATTGCTCAGCCTTATCAGGGCACTTTTGACTCAGCATTAGGGCTGAGTTAAAATACTGATTTAAATATTCCATGACATAAGTATAACACATGTTTTCCTAAGTATGTGCTATTTAATCACTTGGAATGGTTGCTCAGAATTCATCGTTTGACGTGGACCTTTTATGAGGCATTCATGACTTTTTTGATAAGTCAGAAAACATACACAGTCATCCATTATTAGCTGCCTAATATCATTATTACATTTTTAAAATAAATGAGACTGCTCTGAAAGTTGCTTGTTAAGATTACATGATAATATAAACATCCTCAACATTTTAGGACTTAGAGTTTCTTACTAATTTGGATTGGCTTAAATGTGTTCGTGAATTTGCTAAACCTGAGTTGAAATGCAGATTCTGCCACTTATTAGCTGAGCAGCAATGCTTGTTACTTTAACCAAAGTAGAATTCAAATCTCTTACCTGTAAAGTGGGGCTACTAATACCTAAATCAAAGGTGTTTTGAAGGTCCAACTTGTATAGGGCCTCTCAACACTTGCTTGATGGTCAGGATTTGCGGGTTGTTTTTGTGGTTGTTATCGAATCAACATCTTAATAGTACCTCTCAGTGTCTCAGATTTATTCTTCCCCTTTATAACCTGGCACAAAGCCTATTGCCTTATAGTTGCATTTTGCTTCTGGATTGAATACTGGCCTTCTGCATCAGCCTTTTCTAATTTGCCTAATACACATGCTCTCCAGTTAATCTTCAGATATTGATTTTTTTCCCCTTTACACATTTCTCTTTGAGCCAGATCTGCAGGATTGTCTATGTTGTATCTGGTCAAATCCCTTTTCTTTCTTTCACCAACATTTTCCTGTCTTGCGTGACTGAGCTCAACTCCCCACCGGCAGTCCTGGCTTTGTAACTGAATTTATACTGTTTTAAGGATGTAAGAATATTCCCTGCTTATATTTTTGTCAGTGTAGTCTTTAGCTATTCATCTATGTAATGATTCTGGGGATCTTGACCCTGACTGGAAGCCTGTTGAAGACAGGTGAAGCTAAAGACCATCTGATGCAATCTGTTATCGGAGTCTAGACACATCAGTAGCTATAGCCTTTTATAGCATGTTTTGCTTACCTGTTTAATGATGGTAAAGCAGACAGAAATATTCTTTGACTAATGGTTAACAGCTCCTGACTCTGTGCCCTTGCCTCTTTTCATTCCTTCAGCTTCTGACCTCCTGGATATTCTTTGCTTATCAAAGGCATTGGCCCCTGGTTCAGTCTTCCTTCTTACCCTGTGTTCAAATGTCATACGTTTGAATCTTTTTCCTCCATTCCCCTTAAGCTCCACACCCACAGTCATAGTCACAGGGGATCTTGTCAGTGCTGGAAAATCTCCCACTTACAGTGGGACAGTGGAGCATCCCCTCTCTGACCACAGCATCCTGTCTTTGCAGCATACCTGCTCAACTTCTCATTGAATCTCTCCCAAAACTTACATTTATCTTGCTAATATATTCAGCTGTTATCTTCCTATTAACATGTATACATGTTCATGTCTCTGTATTTTAAAATTAATTGAAAAGAATCCTTTAAAAAAATTAAAACTGGGTACCACTCAGCCACCAATTCATAACCTTTCCTCCAATTCACAACCAG
>NW_011899480.1:4591-6679 GCF_000151845.1 Pteropus vampyrus | reverse complement strand
TATTTTATACATGAGCAGACTGAAGCATGAAGGGAATTAAGCTGCTTTCCTAAGGTCCTTGAGCTAACCAATGGTAGAGCAGAATTCAAACCCAGGAGAATGATTTCTAGAGTTTGGGCTCACAATCCTGAATGACTTTTTATATATTTGTCTCAAAGGAAAACAGACAAACAAATAAACAAAAATCCCAGAAACGAGTTCAGCAGCATATTATGTTATTTGCTTTGCTCTTAAGTTTATAAGACTACACCATTTTTATTATGCATGAATGAATTAGCAGGCACCTGGTGAGTGCATTACTCAATCAGCTGGCTTCTTTTTATTTCTTTTTTTGATCTTGCCCATTTTATTGTTTATTGGCTGCCGCAAGAATATAAATGAGTGAAAATGGGGCCAGGGGTTGGGGAAGACCTAAATTCATCATTTTGTGATTTCTGAGTATTAGTTTAGTTTCTCCATAGGTAAAGCAAAATAGATCAAAATATTTCTCTGATGGCTACTGCCAACCATAAATTTAAAGATCAATGTTGAATTCCTTAAAATTTAAAGTACATTACAAAGATACGGTTTGGGAAAAAAATGGATTGGTTCTTTGTCAGGACCTGGAACAATTATAGAGTATCTTCTTAATTCTCTCTTCTCTCAAAATTATCAGCTGTTTACCTTAGTTAGCCAAGAACACAGGAATCCATTACAGACACTTTTTGCATTCTGTATTTCTTGCACAAGCAACATTTTAAATTCCCCTGTTTATTAGCACTTTGCTGACCAAACGCATTCATGTTTAAAGAAATTCATCTGCCCTAACAATTTACATCTCCGTCTTGTGCACACTCAACTCCAAAACACCAGCTATTCATAAAGCTTGCCCAAGCTTGTTTGTTCTTTCTGAAGAGTAAAATTAGTTTGTATGTGAATAAAGCATCTTAAAGCACTCTTTATTAGTTGCATGGCTCTGCCGTTTCTAATCTTTGAGAAACAGTTTTGCAGTTCTATATATAACGATAACGGGATTTTGGAAGCAGATCAAAGTGACAACTCTGCTTATTCATTGGAATCTTCACAGCTAACACATACACAGCGTGGACATACACACGTATAAATAAAGATACGTATGTACACTTATAGAAGCTTTAGTTTTTTTCTTAGCAGTTGATTACTCCAATCCTGGTTCAGGAACCAGTTTTATTTAGAGGAAATTCTACTATTTCATTCATTGATTTATTCTTTCCTTCATCAATACACTAGAAACTTTTCTGTCCTTATGGAAATTACAGCTGAGATGGGGGAGTCAGAAAACAATAAGAGAAATCAATAAAAATATAATACGTTAGATGAGAAAAATAAAGCTAAGGAGGAAAAAAAAGCATGGAAGGGAATAGGGAATGTCAGAGGGTGGGGAGTGGTGAGGAAGGCCCCCCTGAGAAGGTGACTTTTGAGTAAAGACTTGGAAGAGATGAGGAAGTAAGGTCTGTAGCAGTCTGGAAGAACAGCTTTTCAAGCAGGAGCAACAATAAACACATAAGAGCCTACCTCTATATTTTACCCACAGCAAGGGTGAATAGTGTGTCTAGGGGAGATATTAGAGTGAGGTAAGGAAAATGGGGGAAGGACAGAGCCAATAAAGTGGAGTTTCATGGGCCTTTTTAAGGAGTTGAGTGAAAAGGAACTTTTTGAAGGATTTTGAGCCAAGAGCAACCTCATCTAATTTCTCCTTTCAAAAGGATCCTTCTGAACATCTAAATTGAGAATGAGCTAGGCGGGGAGCAGGAATGGAAGCAGGGAGCAGTTAGGAGGCCATTGCAACAGTGTGGTGGACGACTGATAATGAGTTGGGCCTGGACGGTGTGCAATTTTAATTTGCTGAAGATGACGCGTGCGCGTGTGTGTGTGTGTGTGTGTGTGTGTGGCGGGGCGGGGGGTGGTGTAGTGGGTGGAGAGAGAAGGGAAAAAGAGGGAGATAGGGAGGGATGGGGAGACGACTGGAAGGCTTCAAGAGTTCTGGGTTGAACAACTTGGGGAATGGAGTTGTCATTTATTGAGATGAGACTGCAGGAAGAGGAGATTTGGGCAGAGTATCAGGAGTTC
>NW_011899480.1:0-2207 GCF_000151845.1 Pteropus vampyrus | reverse complement strand
GATATGCCTTGTACTTCTTGTTGAGCAGCCAAGCCCGGCACTACTGGCAGCACGTCTCGGTTCTCAGCTCGGCATTATGAGATACTTCCAAGCCTAATGTGGATGGTGGCCATCTGTGGATTGCTCATGCCAGGTGGCCCTGGGCAGGCCACAGGCTGTGACCAAACTTAGCCTGTGGCAGGACCTTCTCAGGAGGCCCTTGGGCCCACACGCCCCATGAGCAACTTCGGACTGAGCTGGAACACCACCCAAGAGCACATCCAAGTACAACACATCCAAAGGAGAGACTCAGCAGGCATCTGGGCCATGCTAAAGTGAATCCTGCTCCATAGGGTCAGCCCCTGCACAACACTTCCTCCTCTGGTTATGGCCAGTCATCAACAACCAGTCAATTCCTCCCATTGACAAGCAAACGGCAACCAAGGCTCAAATCCCAACAGGAGAGCACACAACCCATACAAGGACACATTTGGAGCACCTGGCTCTGGTGACCAGGGAAGACTGTGCTACTGGGACTCATAGGACACCTACTACATATGGTTACTCTACTAAGGCTGGGAGACATAGCATTCCTAAATAATACATAGAAGCAAACACAGGGAGGCAGCCAAAACAGGGAGACAAAGAAACATGTCCCAAACAAAAAAAAGAACAAAGCTCCACAAAAAGAACTAAACAAAATGGAGACAAACAATCTACTTGATGCAGAGTTCAAAATGCTGGTTATAAGGATGTTCAATGAACTTAGGGGAAGAGTGGATGAACTCAGTGAGAACTTTAACAAAGAGATAGAAAACATAAAAGTGGAGATAGAAACATAAAAAAGAACCAGTCAGAAATGAAGAATACAGTAACTGAAATGAATAAAGGGAATCAACAGTAGATTAGATAAAACAGAAGATCGAATCAGAAATTTAGAAGATTAGGTAGCAGAAAGCACCCAATCAGAACAGCAACAAGAAAAAAGAGTCCAAAATAATGAAGATAGTTTGAGGGGCCTATGGGGCAACATCAAATATACCAACATTTCCATTATAGATATACCAGAAGGAGAAGAGAGAGAGCAAGGAATTGAAAACCTATTTCAAGAATTAATGATGGAAAACTTCCCTAACCTGGTGAAGGAAAGAGACATACAAGCCCAGAAACGGTAGAGAGTCCCAAACAAGATGAACCAAAAGAGGCCCACACTAAGACATATCATTAAAATGCCAAAAGTTAAAGAGAGACTCTTAAAAACAGCAAGAGAAAAGCAGTTAGTTACCTACAAGAGATCTTGCATAAGACTGTTAGGTGATTTCTCAACAGAAATTTTGCAGGCCAAAGGGATTGGCAGGAAATATTCAAAGTGATGAAAAGGAAGGACCTACAACCAAGATTAACCAGCAAAGCTATCATTTAGAAGTGAAGCACAGATAAAGAACTTCCCAGATAAGAAATAGCTAAAGGAATTAATTATCACCAAACCAACATACAGGAAATGTAAGAGGGACATTAAGAAAAAGAAGAAAAAAATATGAGTAATAAAATGGCAATAACTACACATCCAGCAATAATTACTTTCAATGTAAATGAATTAAATGCTCCAGTCAAAAGATAGGGAGTCTAAATGGATAAGAAAACAAGACCCTTACATATGCCGCCAATGAGAGACTCACTTCAGATCAAAAGACACACATAGACTGAAAGTAGAGTGATGAAAAAAAAGATATTTCATGAAAATGGAAACAACAGAAAAGCTGAGATAGCAATACTTATCCCAGACAAAATTGACTTTAAAACAAAGGCAAAACTTTAAAACAAGAGGCAAAGAAGGACCCAGTAATCCCATTTCTGGGTATTTATCTGAAGAAATTAAAAACACTACTTCAAAGAGACATGTGAATTCATAAGTTCATTGCAGCATTACTTAGAAGTACCAAGATATGGAGGCAACATGGGTGTCCATCAGTGGATGAACAGAGAAGAGGTGCTATATATATACAACAGAATATTACTTGGCCATAAGAAAGAATGAAATCTTGCCATCTGCAACAACATGGATGGACCTAGAGAGTATTGTGCTGAGTAGAGTAAGTGAGAATGACAAATGCTGCATGATTTCACTTACATGTGGAATCTAAAGAGCAAAATAAAAGAATAAAGAAAACAAACAAATTCATTGATACAGAGAACATTTTAATGGCTGCCAGGCAGGAGGGGGTTGG
>NW_011899479.1:3355-5381 GCF_000151845.1 Pteropus vampyrus | reverse complement strand
GTAGCCAGAGTGTTTCTGTGTCTTTAGGTGGCATAAAGAAGTTTGCCTGAGAAAAGAAGTTGGTTCTTTCACTGATGAGTGTAGTTGTATTAATACTATTTAGTTGGGTGATTCATATTTTCACTGACTTGTGTACTTTCTCTGTGGCTTGGTCTCTTGTGGGTCTTTGTCTTAAGGAGGGCATGTGGAGAACATGCTGAACTTTGACTAACAGACACTTACATTTGGACACATCTTTAGAGAGTCCCATCCTGACTCACGGCATCTTGGCAGAGAGTCCTCTAGACCGCTCTCACCTGGCCAGTGAGGACAGCTGTACTTTGTGAGGCTGCCCCATTCTTGGGCAGCTTGAGTGGCTTAGAACAAGGGTTCTGAAGACTGCCCTTCAGCTATGCGAACATAGGTAATATCTCCTTCTAATTATCCCTCTACTCCCCTTTAAACATCTTTTTTCCTTTAATTATTGTACTCTGAAAAGAGTTACGGAGCCCCTACTCTCCTCCTGGACACTCTGTAGAAACTCCATGTCACACAGAGAAGCTCTAGGTAAACTATTTGTTAACAGGGCTCAATGCCACTTCTTTCATTTAGCACTAACAATTGTGAGCTTGTGGTTAACTATTAAGTTAGTTATATGCACCTGGAATTTTTCAAGGATCCAGAGGTATAAAAATAAAATGACATGACTCTGCTCCCTTACTACAAGAGTTGAAAATTTAGTTGGAGGAACAGCATGTGAACAATTAATAAAATGCCATCTGATGATTATGTAATAAATATGAATTAACAGCTTCGAGGAAATTCCAAATTCCACATACTATGTAATCTCCACTCTCTTATCTTTATTTATACCAAATTTCACGGAAGGTTACTTTTGAGAATGCTCAACTCTCCAAGCAGATTTGTAGAGTGCCCCTCCCCCACAGCAACCCCAGTACCACTGGCTGCTGTGGAGACTTCAGCTCCCATGCTGTTTCCTTGTTCACATGCTGGAAAGACCTAAATTTAGGAAAGACACTATATCTCATGTGAAACAATGGGATAGAATCCCTGTGCAGGCCACTTGAGGATACTTCTCTTGGTGTAGTCATTAAGAAAATAATTACCCTTGCCAAACTTGAACCTAATTCTGTTAAAGCCTCTAATTATATTTTTTGCTTTTACAGGAATTATAGAGATGTAGGAATGTGTTAAACATTAATTGAATGTAATGCACCAAATATAGAATGTGAGAAATTCTATGATCAAATGAGCTAGTTTCTTAAACAAATAAACAAAAATAATAAAAAAAAAAGGAAGAGCACATAGATTAAAAGACAATTGGGAAATATATGACATACAGACTAAATAAGGATAAATTGTTTAGGTCTGTATTCAAATGCACCAACTCAAAAGCAAGCCTGAGACAATCGGAAATATTTGATCACCGACTCTATATTTGATATTAAATAATTGTTATTTTTTATAACAATTTATCCTCAATTTATCTTTGTGTGACAAGGATAAAGATATTTTGATTATCTTAATAAAGGAGTCTGTAGTCTTTAATGATGTACATTGGAATATTTGTGGCTAAAAAATATATTTCTGGAGTTTATGAAAAATATTAAAAATGCAAAAAATGTTAAAAAGTTATAGTAATTATAAAAGGAATGGAGAAATTGAGGAAATAAGGATGTCCATTTTTTGATAATTACATGTTGAAATTGATAATGGATTCTTGATTCTTCATTATATTTTTCTTTTTTGTTTTGTATGTTTTAATATTTCAATTTTAAAGTGTTAAAACATGTGATTTCATGCCAATTATTTAAATGTTAATGTTTTTTCTCTTTATCACAATTTTATGTGTTTTTCAGGATAATACACTTTGTAATTATTTTGGTAACCTTTCATTTTCTAGAACTATTTAAAATATTTTTTATTGTGATTTTTACTGTTTACATCAAAGGCCAAGGATATAATTAGAATTGGCTTTTCTATCTAGAGAGGAAATTACATAAGTAAAGCATTTCTGTGTGAAATC
>NW_011899479.1:0-2838 GCF_000151845.1 Pteropus vampyrus | reverse complement strand
ACTATTAGACACTGGGAATACAACAATTAACAAAATAAAAATCCCTGTTTTCATAAAATATATACATTTTCTGATAGTTCAGTACATATAGTCCTTATTTTAGGGTTTGGGTTCAATTGGTATCAATAAATGCTTCAGAAATCTTCATAAATTTCGAGAATAAGAAACTCTTTTTTGAAAATAGGTGTATTTGAAAATATTGTTATTTCACTTTAGAAAGAGAATCATGAAGGTCATGGGATAATGGAATTTGGGTCTGTACTGTTTTGGTACATTCTTGCTCAGTAACCTCTAATGGACTGCCCAGCAATCTCACTATATTTCCCTGGTCAACTCACATTTCATTTCACACTTCTCCTGTCTTCAAATCACCAATGCTCCTTTCTCAGCCTGCATATTTTCTTTCACTAAGAGAAAAGAAGCAATCTGATGAGAACTCCCATATTTTTCCATATGGAATCTTCTAACCCACCTGGATTTGTACCCAGATACCCTGTCTCCCCTGCGTTTCTAGATGCCCGGTGGGGTCCTGACTAGACTCAACCCCATTTCCTGTGTGCTAGAAGCCTAATCTCTTTGGCCTACTAAGAACTTTGTTTCTAAAATTTCTCCCCTCTCTTCTGTATCATCATCTTTTCCCTCTCTACTGGATCTTTTCCAATAGCACACAAAACACTGCAATTTCTTCTATGAGAAAAAAAGCAACCTTAACTCCACATTCTTCACTATTGTTCATTTTCTTTGTTCCTATTTTCAGCAAATCTCAGAAGAGCTGTCTATACTAACTGTTCACACTTTATTCTCATTCTCTCTTAAACTCTCTCAAATCAGGCTTTTGTGCATCCCAATCCACTGGAAAAACCCTAGTCAAGGCCCAACTCAGTGATTACCATATAGCTAAACACAGTGGTCTAAATCCCCAGTCTTATACTTATCAACAGCATTTGACCCACTTGATCACACCCTCCTTGAGGAAATCTCTTCTTCATTTGACTACCAGAACACTGTGTTTGCTGAATGCTGCCTTTCAGCCTGCTTTCTTGGCTTTCTTGTTTTGTTTTAAATGGTGGAGTACCCAGGGCCGGATTCTTAGACTTTTGTTCTTCTCTTTCTGCTCACATCCTATACTCATGCTCCTATATTTTTTCTTAGCACATGGCTTAGATTTGTATTTCTAGTATGATGTCTGTCTTCACTCTAGATCGGTGTACCCAACCGTTGCCTCTACATCTCTTGGATGTGCAATGGGCATTTCAAACCCAATGTGTTCAAAATAAACAAACAAACGAACCCCAAAAGCCACGTGTCACCTCCTTCAAACTTGATCCCTTTACTGTCTTTATAGTAGTAAATAGCAGGACCATTTACCAAACCACTTACTTTGGAGTCATTCTTAGATTTAACCACATTTCATCACTTCAGTGCTACCACCTTTGTCCACCCTAGTCCTTATCCACCCTTTTCTACTCTTGTGCTACTATGATAGCCTCCTAATTAGTTTCCTTGCTTCTTACCACCCCAAAGAACTTTTTCACATAGCAGTCAAAATAATCCTTCTAAAATATTAAGTTTGATCTTGACATTCCTTTGCTCAAGCTACTCTGTGACCTCCTCTAAAGAGCTGGAATACATTTTTCTTTTCATGTGCTGCAAGGCCCTTTCTGATCTAGTCTCTGCTTATTTCTCTCACCTCATTTATTACATCTTTTCATCACTGCCCTTTAGCCTGCTGATCCTTCTGTTTCTCAGGATCACCCTAAGAAGGCTCCTACCTCAGGTGCTGGGCCTGGAATGTTCTTCCCCTATATAGCTTCTTGGCTGGTCCCTGAACCTCATTCATGATTCTGGTGCAATGTTGCTTCTTTAGAGAGGCCCTTCATCACCATCCTGGGTAAGGCGACAACCTCCGTGAACCCAGGACTCACACCTGATCTCCTTACCCTGCTTTGTATTTTTATAAAACTTATCTTGTCATCATAGTAGATTATATATTAATTAAAAAAAAATTTATTAACTACCCATTTTCCTATTAGAAGTTCCATGAAGGTGGGGACTTTATTTTGTTGGTTCTGTCTCCAGTACCTTGACATAGGAGGTGCTCTGTACATATTTGTTGAATGAAGAAAGTAATGTAGAATAAAATTAGGCAAAACCTTATCAGTGATGCATTCTCCTCCTTTTCTCCTTTTTCTCTTCCATTTTTCTTTTTTCTTCTTCTACCTTCTCTCCTTTTTCCCCCTCCTCTTCCTTATTTTTCTTCCTTCTCTTTTTCCTCCCCTTTTCTTTTCCCTCCTACTTTAAAAAAAAAAGCTACTTTTTAAAATACTAAGTAAGACAAAAAGTAGTTGCACAGTAGGGAATAATCCCTGGTTTCTTATGTAGTAACCTGAGTGAGTGTGTGTGTGAGTGTGTGTGTGTGTGTGTGTGTGTGTGTGTGTGTGTGTGTGTGTGTGTGTGTGTGTGTGTGTGTGTGTGTGTGTGTGTGTGTGTGTGTGTTATGGAGGAAGGAGAGGAAAGTGGTTGTACATTGAGGATGGATGAGTGAAGGTTTGAACTCTGCTTTTAATGATAGAAATGTAGGAGAAAGTCTAAAATCTGAGGAACATGTGAGAATCAAGGGGACATGCATTCTGCTCTTTTGGGTGCTGCATTGAGGCTCAGCTCAACTCCTTGGCATCTTTTGTGTAGACGCTGCTGGGGACCCCAGCTGGGGTCAAGTCAGGGGTTAAGAGTAGTCACTAAATAATATTGAATCAATTGCTAGTTACATCTACCGTGGCACAGACCATAAGATGATATTGTCTTAGGACAAAGGGTCGTCCTTTGGATGGATGGGCA
>NW_011899478.1:5328-7677 GCF_000151845.1 Pteropus vampyrus | reverse complement strand
AAGATGCACTGACAAGAATAAATTGTCCATTTATCCATTTATAATATTAAAAAAAACTACACTATTTTAATTCAATTATTTTCCTGTTTATTATAAGTTATTGATATTCAATGAAATAGTTTCAATATTATGATAATAGATTTCTTTAAATTTAGAATTTTTCTGTTTCCTAGGCTTCCTTTAAAAAAAATAATCCATCTCTACAGTGGCTACCTACATAGAAATTTATGCCTGTTTTTTGTATTTTGTTGATTTTTTCTGAACGCATTTGTATTGCTACATGTTCTTTTGGCTAATGCATTTTATTAAAAAACTCAATTACTACATAATTTAATGTGTTTGTTTACTAGTTTCCATTAGTCATTCCATTACAATATGAATCTTGATTTCCCAGGAAAATTGTTAGGCTTTGCTGCTTATTATATAGCTTTATAAATTAATACAAGTATATGTCCCTTTAACTAAAGTTTTATGTAATGTTGTAAATATTTCAATATATAGCCAAACTTAGGTGTTCCTGCTAAACATTAGTATGGAGTATAGTCTACATATATTTTTTTAATTTCCAGGAAATAGAATTAAAATATTTTTCAAGATTTGCATAAGGAAAAGTATTTAGTGTTTTTATCTCCTAGGGTGCCTGCTAAACAATAGCATAACTTACATGGAACTGTATTTTATGTATGTAGTTTAAGATCAGGTAAAACTAAACTCTATTGTTTATACTGATCATAAACCAATAAACAAATAAGCAATAAAATAATTGTCCAAGTCAAGATCTAGTTCATTCTAAGGGCACAAAGGAACTTTTGTTAATGATGGAAGTTTTGTAATTATTGACCTAGGTAATGATGACATGGGTGACAGAACCATACTTATTCATTAAACAGTGCATATTATGCATTTCTTTGCATCTATGTTATATTGCACTGTACATCTAAGAATAAAATTTTATATACGTACACAATTATCTTAAGATAATTTACCATCAAGAGATTTATTATTATTACTATTATTACTAAGGTTAACTTAGTAATGTTTGTAATTTTATGTTTTAAATTTACTTGTACAGGACGTGTTCTGAAAAAGGTGACTTTAGGCGATTTTGTTGTGCAAACACCATAGTGTGTACTCACACAAGCCTGGATGGTACAGCCTACAATGCTCTATGGTGTAGCCTATTGCTCTGTAAGAGAGGAAAAAAATTTTCCCATCTGGGTTCTTGGCTAAGACACCCCTATAACAAAAGACAGATTAACAGGAGAAACACAAACAAAAGTTCAATAACATGTATATCTCCTATTTATATGGGAGAAACTCAGGAAAACTGAGTAAAACTCTCCAAAATGGCTGAAGCCACATGTTGAACGCCAACTTCAGATGAAAACCAAAGATGATAGTAGGAATGGGGAAAGTCAGTTATGGGAGGTTACAAGGAAAGGCACTGTAAACTAGGATAAGGTTGTTATGAAGATTTAAGTTGATGTCTGTACTGATTCATTTCTAAAGATAAGGTCATCTCCCTCTTCCTTGTATAGCTGGAGGGGGACACCTGTACAAATGGAGATTTCCTTACAAATGTATGTCTTTTACAGAGAGTAACTTCTACTTGGGTTTCAGAACTTCTCCTATGTCTGCTGTTTCTTCAAATTAAACTGCTTAAAATAATCCTTATGCCAAAGAGACGTATTTTGGGGTGACAAATTCTGTTCCCCTACAGCTTCTAAGTTACAAACCTGTACAGCATGTTACTTGTACTGAATATTGTAGGCAGTTGTAACACAGTGGTATTTGTGTAATGCACTGAGCTATGATGTTACAATAGATACTACTTCACTAGGGGATAGGAGTTTTTCAGCTCCATTATAATCTTATGGGACTACCACCATATATTTCAGTCCCTCATTGACTGAAATGTCATTATGTGGTGCATGACTATATTTGGATTGTATAACTTTATTAACATCTCTGACAAGTGTCATTATATCAACATGTCTTCTCGAATTGTAAAATTAATTTTCAATATATGAAATACGTAATTAATTTATACAGAATTTATTTGTCCTCACTATATACAATGCTACAAATATACTACTAATGTGATATTTTACATAGTTAATGCATATTTTATTAATAATGCTCCACATTTTATACCCTTTGAGTTACTTTCTCTAATTTAACTTATTAATAAATTAAAACAGTTAAAATGAGGAAAAAGTTGCTTAGAATGAGCTTATTTTAGAATTTGGTTATTTTTTTTTCTTTTTGATGTTTAAAGTTGTTAAAAATTTTTCATAAACCTTTCTAAGGATACAGCTATCCAATCATCTAATAAAATATCCTCAATCA
>NW_011899478.1:0-2308 GCF_000151845.1 Pteropus vampyrus | reverse complement strand
CTCCTAGAGATAGTCTCTGTTCTGTTTCTCTGTGTTGTGTCGTGTGTCCTAAGAAGGAAATTCCACAGAGAAGGCCAAACTAACCCCATTGGATGAGGCTTTTCCATTTGTCCTGTTCTGTGTCCTGAGAGCTTGACTTTGTGTGACCAGAGAGAAGATTTTTCTCCCTGGCCTCCACCAGCTGGAGAGAGCGCTGTGTGATCAGTCGAATAGACCTGGGCTTGAGCTTACTCTCTCTCTCTCTCTGTCCAGCCATGCCAAGATCTCAAAGAGTTTTGTCTCCTGACTGCCTGTTTTACTGAAATTATTTTAAGGAGTACACATTCTTTTGCATCGTAGGGAATATATCATCTGTATCTTTTCCAGTGATGACTCTTGTATCATGGTAAAGATTTATTTTAAGCCTGGAAAGTTACTTCTGGGTCTTTTCATAAAAGGTTTATTGGGTTGATTGCTATTGGAATAAATGCACTAAGGAAGACTCTACTCAGATAATGGATCTTTTGAACTGAAAAACTTCAATATTTAAAAAAAAAAAATTTAGAGCTATCTCTTTCTAAGCACCTGCCTTATTTGGTATTTATGGAAAGATCAAACTGAATGAAAACACACACAAAAAGTAAAATGATTAGCTAGCCTTAGGGGATCCTTTGATAAAATGAAAGAATGCAAGTCAGACTTAGAACAAAAAATAAAAACCAAATCTGACGTGAATTCCCCTTCTCCTTCCTTCTATGTTCCCATTTATCCTGAACTTCCTGTCAATGACCCTCCAGAAGATTTTCTGAGTCTCTGGGTGCCTTATCTAAATCCCCCTTCTCAAAACCCAGCTCTATCAGCTCAGCCAGTCCCCTTAAGGTCTTAAGACTCCAATTTCTCCAGAGAAAAACCAGCTGCCTATTTTAACTTCCCTTTCTTTAGAAGACCTACAGAAGACACACAAATCTCCAAGCTAAGGCATTCAGGTCACTTGTGTAAAAGCCGAAAGTCAGAAAGTCAATTTTGTAGGAGCTGGCAGGAAGGCTCCCTTTACGGCAGTCCCTCACGATCCTTCTTTGTTTCTGGAACTTTGCAAACAGGCCTTGTCAGCTTCAGACATTCATATGCAATGTCCCTTATGGATGTATCCTGAACCTCCACTGCAAACGATTCATATCCCCTGGATAGCTGCTGATCTTTTAAATTATAAAACCTTTCTACCTCTATTCTCAGTGGATCCAACAAAATTTAGAGAGGAGTCAGACAGAGACTGGTAGCTATTCATAATCCCACTCACAGAGACTTTGACTGACTACTAGGGGCCTTCTCCCTAGAAGGCACCCTGGAGAAAACCGTGCACACAAGGGACAGAGATGGCCAGACCTCCCAGGCCCTCCTAAAAGTGACCAGGAAATGTCTCTGCTAGAGACTGATATTCAAGGTTTAATAGGAGGGATTCTAGAAGCCTTTCCTCCTGAAGTTACTAGGTCAAAGAAAGAAGGAGAACATCCAAAGGCACTGATTGAATGTTTTATACAAACTTTTCAAAGACAGAGAACATTAACTCCAGAAGCCCCAGAGCACAGGAATCTTTTAAAATCTGCTGTAGTAGGAAATTTTCTCCCTGACATAAACAAATAAACAAACAAAAAACTTTCAAAATAGTGTGTTTGGTTGATCCAGGCAACTGCTAACTGATCATGGAGGCTGCCACAGGATCCATTGAGAATAGTTTACAGGAAAGCAGAAGAAAAAAAAGAATTAAAGGTGACGATTCTTGCTCTGTGACTTGAATCCTGAGCGAAGCAAAAATATGATTCTGAGAATAAATCAAAACCCACCCAGAGCCTTTCCTATTTGACTCCAGACAACTGCAGATACTTTAAGAAACCAACATAGGAAAAGAAATTGTCCTGCACTTAAGAGGAAGGCAAGTTTAAGAAGCAATTCCCCCAGGCCCCAGCACACTCAGAAGGTTTACTTTTCTCCTCCTGGGAGGCAATTCCTCCTCAAAAAATAGGGTCAGTCCATCCTCAGTCATACCCCAGAGCCTACCATTAAACTTAAAGCAGAGGTCCAGGAACTAGATTTCTTAATTGACACTGATGTGACTCTCTAGTATCCATTCAGGGCATCTATCATCATGTGCTACCTCTGATTCTATTCGATCTGTTGGAATCTCTGGGCAACCTATTTCATTGCCCATATCTCAGCCCGCTCCAATATCCTAGGCCCTCTCCACCCCCATCATGCCTTTCTAGTCTCAAACTGCTCACTAGCAAATCTCTTTGGCAGAGATTAGTTAGGTAAATTTAATGCCACTATAAAA
>NW_011899477.1:1126-2352 GCF_000151845.1 Pteropus vampyrus | reverse complement strand
ACCCCTGCCTTCCCCCACATTCCATGAATAGCCTGTTTTCAGCAGTTTTTATTTCTGTTCATACATAAAATATTAGTTCTTTCTCCTTCCCCCTTAACCTCTGGCCTTGAGAGTGACTTTAAGTAATAACTAGGAGAAAAGCAATACAAGGAAACTCTTCAGTCTTTCCATTTTCCCCTTAGATGTCACAGCAGCTCACCCCAGAACTCTCCATTCAGGAACCCTGGTGCAGAAACCAAAAGGTCATGGGCAGAGTCGTGATCCAGAAGAACTGGCTAAATTCCACCATTCCCAGGATATTACAGCAACCACCTTCACAGAGTGACGCTAGAGAAAAATCAAACTAGCCCCAAGAAGTTTCTTGACAGAATGGAACAGAAGTCCAGAATACTCTCCCTGCACATTAAAATCCTCTGGGGAGCTTTAAAATAATACTCGCATTCAGTCTATGGCCATGCTACCCTGAACAAGCCAGATCCCGTCTGATCTCGGAAGCTAAGCAGGGTTGGGCCTGGTTAGTACTTGGATGGGAGACCACCTAGGAAGACCAGGCCCTGTAGGCGTAAAAAATAAAAAAAATAAGGGATTGGAAACTGACAAGGTCCTTGCAATCTGTGAGGTCAGCCAAGGGTTGCTTTACCTAAAAAATAAAAAAATAATAAAAGTAGATAAAAATAAAAAAATAATAAAAATAAAATAAATTAAAATAAAAACACTCAGATTCAGGCTTGCCCCAAACTAACTAAATCAGAATCTCTGAGCTTGGAGACTGGACTGGATATTATTAAAATCCCCTCAGGTAATTGTATTAAGCAGCCAAGGGTGAGAATTTGTGTTCTAAAGATCCAATGAACAGATAATTTATATAATATAGTTGCTTATTAAGGGTGGTTTTCTAACAAAATGTGTAATTCGTGACTAATCTAGTTATCTAAAATGAAGAATTAACCCCAGGGTTTGCCTTACTTCATTTTTTGAGTTCACAGGCAGGTACTAATTTATAAAGTGATAGATTGCACAAGGTGTTCAGGGAGGTGGGTTAGAGTCACCAAAAGAAAAGTACTCTAATTTATGAGAGCAGGTACTGTGTCTTGTACATCTCTGAATACTGGTCGCCTAACATAGCTAACGTCTGCACAGAGTGGGTTCACTATAACTACTAAATGTGACTGAATTGCCAGGATAAATTTTTTGTCTGGATTTGTCTGATAGACCTAGATACTAAA
>NW_011899477.1:0-326 GCF_000151845.1 Pteropus vampyrus | reverse complement strand
AAAATGTGTAATTCGTGACTAATCTAGTTATCTAAAATGAAGAATTAACCCCAGGGTTTGTCTTACTTCATTTTTTGAGTTCACAGGCAAGTACTAATTTATAAAGTGATAGATTGCACAAGGTGTTCAGGGAGGTGGGTTAGAGTCACCAAAAGAAAAGTACTCCAATTTATGAGAGCAGGTACTGTGTCTTGTACATCTCTGAATACTGGTCACCTAACATAGCTAACATCTGCACAGAGTGGGTTCACTATAACTACTAAATGTGACTGAATTGCCAGGATAAATTTTTTGTCTGGATTTGTCTGATAGACCTAGATACTAAA
>NW_011899476.1:3860-4842 GCF_000151845.1 Pteropus vampyrus | reverse complement strand
GTTTTCTTGTAATTTAAAAAAGTTCAGTCATGGTTGTAATATCACTTGCTCAATAAATAAAAATAAATAGATTAAATGGAGAAAGATTCAGAGCAGACTGGGGGCGGTGTGAGGCACGGAGTAAACCAAGAGTTGGTGGTAGTCCTTGTCACAGAAAGCCCAGGAATTCCTCATCACCACCAGTAAATCCATAACTAAGAACAGCTCTAAATGTTTTCAATGTATTTGGTTTCGGTCCTAATGTAAAATCATGTAAGACTCCACTGGTTTCTAATTTTCTTTCTACAAAATTAAACCCACCATCTGTTCTTCATAGAAAACGAGTCATATGCAAAGTTTGAAATTCTAAAGGCTCATTCTAAGGAGACTGGAAAAAATAGGTTTGGTTTTAGCCACATAACCAATTCAACACCCTAAAGCTAACATTACAAAAATACACCTTGGAGTTTGAGCCCAGAGAGCAAAGTTTTGGATAGCTGAGAGCAAATGAAAGCAGGAACATATAGCTGGCAGTTCAGCTAGCACATATGTGAGGGAGTACAGGGAGGTGATGCATCTGGATAAAGAAGCTCCAAACTCAAACTGGATCTAAATTAAGGACCACCGTGATGGTTTTCTCTGAGACACAAATTTAACCTTACATGTCAATCGCCTCTCTTGTCTCTGACACGACACACTGCAAAGGTCCGAGATCTTACCTCTCAGCGTTAATGTCAATGCCAGCATCTGCAAAATGGATGTAAGAACCTCACAAATAAGAAAGAATGGAGCAAAGCCCTCTCAGCTTTGACCATTGCATCAGAATCCCCCACACGGTAACTCATATATAAATGAGTTCTACAACAGCATTTCAGGAACAGCTGACAGGCTGCATTTGCACATAACCATAACAAAGGAGGAATGAGAAGAAGCCAAGGGAGAGATAAGGAAATGTGGAAAGAGAAAGACCAAGTCTTAGCTAAAAGCATGATCCATATAGAGG
>NW_011899476.1:0-990 GCF_000151845.1 Pteropus vampyrus | reverse complement strand
TCAATTTTCTGGTTCTTTGAGAAGTGGTCCCATCTTCTGCTCCCCTCCTCCAACTGGACACAAAATTCTGCCAGTTTTACCTCAGAAATATCTCTGGACTCTGTTCCCTTTTCTCCATTCTCATGGCCCATGGTTAGATCAAGGCCTTAGCTCCATCTGCTCTTATCTGGTCTCTATCCATTGAATCTCTCTTTCTCCCACTTCCAGAATTACATTCTTAAAAATCTCATTATCCAAGTTCTGTGTTTATTGACTTCTTTGAGCTCCCCTTTGTCTCTAAGACTAAATCCAGTCCCCCAGCCCAGCTCACTAAGCCCTCCACTCTTTGGCTTCTACCTAGCCCTGCAGCTTCCCCTGTCAGTATTTTCCTATTCTTAACTTCTCCCTCACCCACACCAAGACTTTACACCACCCTGTGCCTCTGACAACCCATGTCACTGGCCTTGAAAACCCTCCCTCATCCCCAGCTTACCTCACCTGGTAAATTCCTGCTCATCCTTCAAGACTTACTGAATGTTATAGAGCAGCAATCCCCAACATTTTGGCACTAGGGACCAATGCTCCAATGGGAATCTAATGCCTGATGATCTGAGGCGGAGCTGAGATGGTGACGCTACTAGCGCTGGGGGGTGGCTGCAAATACAGATGAAGCTGCACTCACTGGCCCACCGCTTACCTCCCTCTGTGTGGCCTGGTTCCTAACAGGTCACAAGGACCAGTATCGGTCTATGGCCTAGGGGTTGGGGACCCCTGTTATAGAGTACCCAACTCCCCAGACAAGGACAGTTGTTCTGTCCTTTCGGCGTCCACAGCATTTTGAGCACACTTCACTATGTTCTGTTATAATTTCTGTTTTTATGTGTCTCATATCCCAAGTTGTGAAACAAAACCAAGTATAAATTCCTTATGTTAATTTTAAATAAGAGTAAGTACAAACTAGAAACTAAAAAAAAAAAAAAATTCAAATTAACAATATTGATTTCATGTGAT
>NW_011899475.1:2016-3339 GCF_000151845.1 Pteropus vampyrus | reverse complement strand
AAATCACTTTTTTCCTGAGACACACAGACAAACCTAATACACACATGCCCATTAAATAAGCTATTTGTAAAAGTCCATTTATCTAGTATCATGGGGAGAATCAAAGTCGACATAGGTATATACAGGAATCTTTGAAGAAGGAAACACAAGTCGGCCTCTTCTGTATAAGAAAAAAAAAGATGACTGGGAAAAGTATATACATATAGCATCTCACAAAGAAATGATTTAGTAGAGGTCAGAGCCTTTTGAAGATTACTGTATAAACCAACTATTTGTTATTTAATACATATGAATTTATCACAAGGTTGTTGAAACAATGGAATGCAGTATAAATGAAAATGTTAGGTGAATTGTGACATGCCACATAAATAGAAGCCATAACTTTACTCTGTCATCCGAGGGCAGAGTCCTCAATTGTCCTTTGGTCCTCACTCTTTCTCACCTTGTTTTATATACCCGCTAGCTCTGCCAAGCCCGTGGATTTTTATTCCTAAAATGTCAGCAATCTACTCCTTTTTTCTTTTATAATTATTATGACTGCTTAAACTTAACCCCCTTATCTTTCCCTAGGATTACTCTGGTGTCTCTCATCTCATTCATTATCTGTGTTGCCTTTGGTAACCCTCCTAAAAATTGAATTGAATCATTTCACTCATTCACACGGAACTCTCTAGAGGTTCTCCATTGTCCATGGGGTCCAATTCAATTTCCTTGAACTTGAATCACTTTACCTTTTAAGCCTAATTTGCTGCAACCATCCATTTCTGTTTCTCTACCCCAGCCGCACCTATGTCCCAACGGCACTTAACCACTCTCCTTTTCTGTAAGCTTCAGTAAGTTGAGAAGCCCAGGTGTGTTGTTCGGTGGGTAGGGTGGCAGCCTTTTTGCCTCTGGTAATGTCATTATTACAAATAATTGTGAGTTGTTATAAAAGAGCTTAGCAAGCAGTAAGATAACATTGCATTAGCTGTGCATTAACATCTCTTTAATAAATTTTTTTTTAATTGTAGGTCTCATATAGCATTCTAAAGTCATCAACATTTATAAATGTCTAAATGATCTTTGCAAACTTTTTTTAACCTATTTAGCCACTTATAACCACTAATCAATCTAAAGTATATGGAGGGGATGATTTAATAAAAGGTGGAGGCCTTTTATTGTGAGAATGGAAAAGAGTTTTAGTGTTAATATGTATTTCTATTTTGTAGTGTTCTAGAGGATCATGAATTTATTGGATTCAGAAAATGTGCAGGATATTTATACAAAATAGTTTCAAATTTTGAGCCCTCTGTCTAATACTATATATGATTATATATGTAGTTA
>NW_011899475.1:0-521 GCF_000151845.1 Pteropus vampyrus | reverse complement strand
AGGAGCTCTGCACTGAGTCAGTGAGTCTGCGCGGGTGTCAGCAGAACGGCAAGTTAGAGAACTCTGAGGCGTGCAAATCCATTGGGATTTATTGGGTCTGAGGGATTGTATAATTGCATGTATACTCGTCTGGCTCCAGAAGGTCTAAAAATCACATCCGTGCTGAGCAGATAAGAGATGCAGTCTACACTGGTAAATTCTGGTTTAAAATATTGATTCTGGTGAAACACATGAAGAACCAAGCATACTTCAGAGGAAGATGGTTGGAGTTGGTATGAGTGTTGGTTCTTTAGTGAAAGAAAAAAGGACCTGGATATTAGGATTCTTCCGAAATTGTGTGGTCACCCTATAGAGACAAAGAGCCTTAAAGTTCTATTTTAGGTACAAAATATATTATTTATTTATTCTCTCCCCCCGCCCTAATTTTTAGGATAAACTTGATGCTAGAGAAGAACAGCAGAGTGACCAAAGGGTAGGATATTATCATGTGCCAAGAATATATCAAAATAAAGCCCAAGAGG
>NW_011899474.1:416-2672 GCF_000151845.1 Pteropus vampyrus | reverse complement strand
GGCAGAGTCTTTAGGGTTTTTTATATGTAGTATCATGTCATCTGCAAATAATGACAGTTTTACTTCTTTCCAGTTTGGATGCCTTTTATTTCTTTTACTTGTCTGATTGCTGTGGCTAAGACTTCCAATATTATGTTGATAAAAGTGGCGAAAGTGAAAATTCTTGTCTTCTTCCTGATCTTAAAGAAAATGGTTTTAGCTTTTCCCCATTGAGTGTGATGTTAGCCGTAGGTTTGTCATATATGGCCTTTATCATGTTGAAGTATGTTCCCTCTATTCCCACTTTGTTGAGGGTTTTTATCATAACTGGGTGCTGGATTTTGTCAATCACTTTTTCTGCATCTATTGATATGATCATCTGATTTTTATCTTTCATTTTGTTTACGTGGTGTATCACAGTAATTGATTCGCAGATATTGAATCAACCTTGTATCTCAGGAATAAATCTCACTTGATCTTTTCAATGTATTGCTGAATTTGTTTTGCTAGCATTTTTTTGAAGATTTTTGCATGTATGTTAATCAGGGATATCAGCCTATACTTTTCTTTTCTTGTAATGTCTTTGGTTCTGGAAACAGGGTAATAGTGGCCTCATAAAATGAGCTTGGGAGGCTTCCCTCCTCTTGAATTTTTTGGAATAGTTTGAGAAGGATAGATGTTAGTTCTTCTTTGACTGTGGTAAAATTCACCTATGAAGCCATTCAGTCCTAGACTTTTGTTTATTGGGAGTTTCTGATTACTAATTTGATTTTGTTTGTAGTAACTGGTCTGTTCAGATTTTCTGTTTCTTCTTGATTCAGTCTTGGAAAATTGTATGTTTCTAGAAATTTATCCATTTCTTCCAAATTGTCCAGTTTGTTGGCATATAATTGTTCATAGTATATTCTTATAATCCTTTGTATTTCTACGGTGTCAGTTGTCACTTCTCTTCTTTCATTTATGATTTTATTTATTTGGATCCACTTTCTTTTTTTCTTGATGAATCCAGTCAAAGGTTGATCAATTTTATTTATCTTTTCAAAGAACCAGCTCTTAGTTTCATTGAACTTTTGTATTGTTTTCTTAGATTCTATTTCGTTCATTTCTGCTCTGATCTTCATTAATAATTTTCCTCCTATTCACTTTGGACTTTGCTGTTCTTTTTCTAGTTTCTTTACGTATAAGGCTAGATTATTTATTTAAGATTTTTCTTGTTGCTTGAGGTAGGCTTGTATTGCTATGAATTTGTCTCTTAGAGCTGCTTGCACTCTGTCTCATAGATTTTGGGTCGTTGTGTTTTCATTTTCATTTGTCTCAAGGTATCTTTTGATTTTTTTCTTTATCTCATTGTTAACCCCTTCATTGTTTAGTAGCATGTTATTCACCCTCCATGCATTTGTGTATTTTCCATTTTTTTTCTTGTAGTAGATTTCGAGTTTCAAACCATTGTAGTTGGAGCAGATGCTTGATGTGATTTTTATCTTCTTGTGGTTACTCTTGGAAAATGTTCCATGTACACTCAAAAAGAATGTATATTCTGCTGCTTTCGGGTGAAACATTCTAAAAATATCAATTAAATCCATCTGGTCTGGTGTGTCATTTAAGGCTGCTGTTTCCTTGTTGATTTTCTGTCTGGAAGATGTCCATTGGTGTCAATGACTGTATTACTGTCTATTTCTCCCTTTATGTCAGTCAGTATTTGCTTTATATATGTAGGTGCTCCTGTGTTTTGTGCATATATGTTTACTAGGGTTATGTCCTCTTGTTGGATTGATCCCTTTATCATTATGAAATGTTTTTTTTTTTTTTGTCTCTTATCATAGCCTTTGTTTTAAAGTCTATTTTGTCTGATATTGCTACCCCAGCTTTTTTTCCATTTCCATTTGCATGAAATATCTTTTTCCATCCCTTTACTTTCAGTTTGTGTGTGTCTTTTGATCTGAAGTGGGTCTCTGGTAGATAGCATGTGTATGTGTCTTGTTTTCTTATCCATTCAGCTATGTCTTTTGATTGAGCATTTAATCCATTTACATTTAAAGTGATTATTGATAGGTAGCTAGTTATTGCCATTTCATTATTCATGTTTATGCTTCTTTCCCTTCTTCTTAAAGAAGTCCCTTTAACATTTCTTATAATACTGGCTTGTTGGTGATGAATAATTTAGCTTTTTCCTTTCAGGAAGCTCTTTTTTCACCTTCAATTTTAATTGATAGCCTTTCTGGGTAGAGTAGTCTTGCTTATAGTCTTCCTTTACATCACTTTGAATATTTTGTGCCA
>NW_011899474.1:0-366 GCF_000151845.1 Pteropus vampyrus | reverse complement strand
GATTCTCTCTTTGTCTTTAAGCTTTGGCATTTTAATTATGATGCGTCTTGGTGTGAGCCTGTTTGAGTACTTTTGTTTGGGACTCTGTGCTTCTTGGACTTGCATGTCTACTTCTTTCTCCAGGTTAGGGAACTTTCCCATCATTATTTCTTCAAATAGGTTCTTAATCCCTTGGTCTCTCTCTTCTCCATCTGATACTCCTATCATGTGAGTGTTGGTACATTTAATGTTGTCCTAGAGGTCCCTAAAATTACTTTTATTTAAAAAAAAATTTTTTTTCTTTTTGCTTTTCTGATTGGGTGTTTTATGCTATCTTGTCTTCCAAATCACTCATTTGATTCTCTACTTCATCTAATCTGCTGTTGG
>NW_011899473.1:2279-3796 GCF_000151845.1 Pteropus vampyrus | reverse complement strand
TCCACGCCCCGCGCAGTGCCGTGCTCCATCCCTGTGAGAACTGGTGAGACCCCGCCCCGTGCAGTGGCCCCGTGACCCCCCAGCACCCTGCCGTCTGTCCTCAGCGGCAGGGGACCTCGGCTTCCGGCGGGCCGCCCCCTCCCCCCACAGGCGCGGCGTCCGGCTCCCGAGGCCGCCCACCCCGTCCGTACCAGTCTGCTCTCTTCTGTCCTGTCTGGTCTGACGGGGCTGCCACAGCGTCACAGACCGCGTGGCTACGACGACCAAAGTTTATCCTCTCCCCGTTCTGGGCATAAGAAATCTGAGACCAAAACGTCGGTCGGGTGGTTTCTCCTCGGAAGCGGGAGGGAGAACCCGTCCGGGCCCCGGTCCTCCTCCGCGTGCGGCCTCCCCTGACGTCCCCTCTGCGGCGGCTGCATCTCTCCCGTCCACCTTCGCACGGCCCCTTCCCTGTGTCTTCACGTGTGTGTCTCCGAACGTCCCCTCGTGTGAGGACACCAGTTGCAGTGGACTAGGGCCACCCCGATGCCCTCGTTTTAACGTGATGATCTCCGTGAAGACCCCCATCTCCAAACAAGGTCACGCTCTGGGGCTTAGGCCTTCAACAAACGGATCTGGGGGGCACAACGCAGCTCGTAACGGCGCCCCAACCCTCCGCTGCTCTTCCTCCAGCTCCTGTGTGTCTGGGCTCATCACCGACTGCACGCCCCGGCCCTGTGAGGAGGGTGAGAAACGGGCCCACTCCTGACCCCCCCGAAGTGGGCACGACTGGTGCCGGGGAAGGAGCGCCCCAGGACGGGGCAGCGGGAGGGGGCCTCGCCTGGGTCTCTCTCTGCCCCTCCCTGCTGTGCACCCCCAGGTCTGCCCGCGTGGTCTCCTTGGACCCCGTGGAGCGAGTGCTCGGCCTCCTGTGGCCCTGCCCGACGCCATCGGCACCGCTTCTGTGCTGGGCCCCTCAGTGTGGTGCTGTCCAGCGGGGCGCCACTGTCCAGCGGGGCACCGCTGCCCCCGGCAGCCTCGCCCGCTCCTCTTTGCCCAGGCCCCGAGGCTGAGGAGGAGCCCTGCCTCCTGCCAGGGTGTGACCGTGAGTCCCCCAGAGCCCGGGAAGGCACCCCTGGGGATACCTGCTGCCTTGTACCCGCCACCCTTCAGCCCCAGCCAAGCCCCCTCCCCACGCTCCTTCCTCTGCTGTCCCCTCAGGAGCTGGGGGCTGGGGTCCTTGGGCTCCCTGGTCCAGCTGTAGCCGGAGCTGTGGGGGAGGCCTTCGGAGCCGAACTCGAGCCTGCGACCAGCCCCCACCCCAGGGCCTGGGAGATTACTGCGAGGGGCCCCAGGCCCAGGGGGAGGCCTGCCAGGCCCTGTCATGCCCAGGTACCTGCCAGGGATAGGGGCGGGGCCAAGGAGCAGAGGCAGGAAAGCTGCAGGAGGCTTTATGGGGAGAGAGGCTGGGGTGGGCAACCCGCACAGCTCTCAGCCCACCCCACCCCCTCCCACAGTGACCGACTGCGCCTCCACTG
>NW_011899473.1:0-544 GCF_000151845.1 Pteropus vampyrus | reverse complement strand
CAGGAGTCCTCGGGATGGGCCCGCTCAGCACCCTCCTCTCTGCCTCTCTCCTGCCGTAGACTGCGGGGGTGGCCAGGCTCTTCTCCCCTGCGGGCACCCCTGCCCCCGATCCTGCCAGGACCTGTCCCCTGGGAGCGTGTGCCAGCCGGGCTCGACAGGCTGCCAGCCCAGCTGCGGGTGTCCCCCCGGCCAGCTGTCCCAGGATGGCCTCTGTGTGGCCCCTGCCCAGTGCCGATGCCAGTACCAGCCCAGAGCCATGGGTCAGTGCTGCCCTCGCCCTTGCTCACCGGCCCACTGGCCCATGCCCGGCGCCTGCCCCTCTGCTCACGGGGCCAGCCCGGGCTACAGGATGGGCGTGGACCCCCTGGCTGCTCCAACACTGCAGGCCTATCCCCCCGTACTCCCCGCTCCCCCGGGCTGGTCCAGGTCAGGGCCTCCATCCCCATGTCCAAGACTCAGGGCCCCACAGGGTGGAGACTCATGGGGAGGGAAGTAGGAGGCAGCGGCTTGGGAGAAGGAATTGGGGGGCATGCTGAGCTGCCCG
>NW_011899472.1:2362-4676 GCF_000151845.1 Pteropus vampyrus | reverse complement strand
GTGATATTTTATTAATATAAATGCATTTTATAACATTTAACTTAAAGAATGTATTTTTGCATTGTATTTTTTTAAAGTCACTTATGAAGTTGTTCGTTTAAACACAACCAATTCAAAATTGGGATTATGTCAGCAAGTTGAAGATGAGTGTGCAACTAATACCTGCTGCGGTATTTGCTTATTCAGCTCAAAGGAAGTCCATACTCACACAGACAAGTAGTTGCAAATGGTGCTTGTTCTTTTAAAACAGCTTACCTTGCATTATCACAATCCTCAGCACTTATGTAGAGGTGGCCAAAGATGGTTTGTCCTAAGGACCACACAAAAATGAATTAACTTGGAAGCACCAGATAACGAGCTAGTTGGTTCCGAAGTTAAAATTTGCTATATAGTACATTTTAAAATGCATGTTGGTTTTATTCTTGATTATAATATATTAAAGAATAAGAGTGATAGTAAATTTATGTCAGATCCCCGAAGTATATAATCTTTTGTGGAAAATATTTTGATATCACAAGGTCTAATACACTTCGGTATAGAACAGTACGTTTCAAAGTAGAAATACTTATAAGACAATTTCATTTTTTAACAAACTTTTTATTGTAGAATAGCTTTTAGATTTAGATTGAAATTGGGAAGCTAATATGGGGAGTTCCTATATACTCCACTCCCAACTTTCCCTATGACAGTATTAACAGCTTATGTTAATATGGTACATACACAATTAATGAACTGATATCGATACATTATCATTAGCTAAAGTCCATACTTTATTCAGAATTCTTCGGTTTTCCCGTAATTCTCTTTTTCCGTTCCAAGATCCTATCTGGACCACTACATTACGTTTAGTCGTTATATCTTCTTAGGTTCCTCTTGGCTGTGACAGTTCCTCAGACTTTCCTTCTTTTCGATGACCTTGACACTTTGGAAGTGTATTGGTCAGGTATTTTGTAGAATGTCCCTCGGCTGGGATCTGCCTGATGCTTTCGTCACGATTAGCCTGGAGCTGCGGTTTTCGGAAGGAAGATCACATTGGTACGGTACCATTCTCTCACACCGTGCCATCCACACGACTTCTCGCTGCGGATGTTAAGCCCGATCACCTGAGTGAGCACGTGCTTGTCAGTTTCTCCACCGTAAAGCTCCTCGTTTTCCTCTACCTGCCACACTGTCTCCATTGGAAAAAGAGTCACTTCAGGGATGGGGAGGTGTGCGTCACCTCCGTGAGGGCAGAACGTCTACGTAAGTTATTCGGAATCATTCTGTGCAAGATATTTCTCTTCTTCTCCATTTATTTTGTCCAATTACTTATTTATATAAGTGTGGATTCATGATATTTATTTTATATGTTGTGTTATAATCCAATACTACTTTACTTCGTGGCTCAAATTGCTTCAGAATTAGCCAATGGGAGCTCTTTCCGTTGGTTCCTGTGTCCTTTGACACGCATTTGGCATTTTATTTTGAGCTTTTTATTTTCCCGAAATATAAGGTAGTCCAAGCTCGTTTGTATTTTTTCTTGTCACAGTTCTAAAATCAGTTATTTCTCCAAAGATGCTCTGTTTTTTCTTTTCTTTTCTTTTCTTTTTGGAGAATGGTATTAGAAACCAAAATCTGGGTGCTAAGTAGGTTTACTGCTCTCAAGATATCATTGCTTCTAGGCTCTCTGCTGACAGAGCACAAAAATACATTTGTGTATTCTAAATGTATATACACGTACCTAGAAATATGCCTGTATGTAACCATCTGCACCTATATCAAGCTAAATATGCTCACACTGGTGTCTCCGACTCTAACGCCGAAATAGGTCATTGTAGCCTCCTCCCCCTTCTTCTCCCTAGCCTCCCATTAAGACAGTAAGAAATCTGATTTCTTCCATCTGCCATCCATTCAGTTAATTTTTCATACCCCATGTACATGTATAGGGGTTTCAGGACTGTTAACCCACATACTTATGGACAGCAACTTTATCAACCCGAGCATAGTGCTTACCTACATATGTGTGCAATTCTTTATGCCTTTAGTCTTAGAAACTCCACTCGTTCCCAGAGTTACCTAGGTTAGCATCTTCCTCCTCACGCTCCTCAGTGAGCTTGTTTCATCCACTGGTAACACAGCTATACAATTCGGTCACATTCTATATTCTGTCCTGGTATTTCAAACCTCCTAAAAGACTGTTTAAATTTTGCATATGTTAAAGTTTACTTTTTTTGCTGTAAAATTCTATGGGTTTTAACAAACACATAGTGTGAAGTATCCACCATTACAGTATCACACAGAATAGTTTCACTACCCTAAAAAACTTCTTCGTGCT
>NW_011899472.1:0-1105 GCF_000151845.1 Pteropus vampyrus | reverse complement strand
AAACATTCAGTGGTTATGCTCTTACCAAGTGGTGTGATGTTGGCAAATTTATCTAATCTCTTTGAATCTTTTTTTTTCTTTATTTTTAAATTAAGTTTACTGGGGTAACATTGGTTAATACAATTATATAATTTTCAGGTGTACATTATAATTTGACATCTGTATATTCTATTGTGTGTTTACCACCCAATAGTCCAGAAAGAAATGTCTTTCTGAAACTCTGAGGGCTGGATATTGTAGAAAGTTGGATTTTCGACACCTTCATGGGGCTGAGTGTGAAGGCTGTAGGTTCAGAACTAAATGAGGAGGTGCAGTTGGACTCTGTGTACAAACATAGAGCCACAGAAGAGACTGCCCTGTAAGTCAATCAAGCTTTGAAAAAATTTTCACATCTTGAGGATTTGGGGGGGAGTCCCCCCCAAAAACGTAATTCATACAATAAACTGATAGTTAATTATATTAAAACTTAAAACGTTTATATGATAGACTATATGATTTTCAATGCCTAAAATATTTTTATCTGTCTCTTTACACAAAAGGTTTGCTGACTCTTACTACAGAACAATCGAAAATGAATGTTTCAACATGAAAAGTTGTTAAAAGTAATAGTGAATAAAAATTAAAAATTGCGGAATGATGCACACCATTTAAACCACTCCTATTAAACTCTAAAACAAGTAGAACAGTAGCATAAGTTGGTTACAGTTGCTTTTTGGGTAACCATTTTATAAAAATTCAAAGGTAAGTGTTTTCATCAAATTCATGACGGCAATTCAAATACTGAGAAATAGGAGGAAAAGGAGCTGAGAAGGTCACAAAAAGGAGTTCTGCTGTACATGAAGGTTTTTTCATATACACATATGAAATATAACAAATAACATAAATCTCAATTCTGCATAATTGGAACATTGATATTTGTTGTATATTCTCATTCCTGTTCCATATTTTATTTTTTGTAATAAATAAAAAGCCAAAATAGTCATACCAGGTCCCAGGAAACGCGGATGGACACACAGTTCATATTCCCCTGGCTTTCTTCATTTCAGGGGCATGTTGGGCTGCTCCAGCTTCCAGGACCAACATCTCTTTGTCGCAGGACATTCCC
>NW_011899471.1:2717-3733 GCF_000151845.1 Pteropus vampyrus | reverse complement strand
TCTTAAATAGCATGTTTTATTCCAGAGGAAGCCAGTTGCTGCGTGTGGATCTTAGCGAGTGCTTTACAGAGTACCTCTTGGTCAACATATTGTAAAGACCACCGAGATGTGCTGATATATCCTTATCTCTGCTATAGAGCTCCAGCACCAAAAACAGGGATACCGTGAGCTGAGGGCCGATGACAAATGATCCGAATCGCAAAGGCACGCCTAAATAGGTGAACATATTCGATGATTTGTGCTGTTTTCCTGATAGTGCAATAGCTCTCACTGCCCCGACACCACGTGTGTACCCAGGCCTGGGTACGTTTCTGCAGAGGCCGTGGCTACACACCAGCCTTTCCGTCCCCGCCTCCATCGCCCTTCCGCCTTACCTAACCTTTGTGTGACATGAAAGGCACTTACTGACAGGACCCCCAGACTTCTCCGTCCTGCATGTCTGCCTTCAAGCCCTTTGTACCTCATGTGTACCTTCTCAAAGCTACAACAGACAATGAATACAGACCCAACTTAGGTTTTATCATTTCGCCAGGGCAGAGTTGGGAGATGTAAAATGTGAGCCCATCTTGGAAAAGAGGATTGTTGAGGACCTCTGTCCTGTGACATTTAGGGGCATCCCGAATCTTCCTTCCCGTCTTCGTTGTAAGGCAGAGGGGCCGTCTGCCAGTGCCTTGTATAGTGACTCCTTCCTTGCAGCCCGAGTCCAGCCGCGAGAGCAGGTTCGATCACGCAGATGTGAGTTCTGACTTGGGAGTGCACTCCGTGAGGAAAACAGCCAAGGCCAGGCCATCCATTCAGCTGGAAAGCACGACGGCAGAGCTGTGGGGTGCTAGAGGCGGCAGCAGCTTTAGGGATCACACGAGGCAATGTGCTCCTGGATTTGGAGGCCGTAGCAGTTATCTTGTCAGACTGGTCCCCTGGGGTAATTCTAGGAAATGTTCGTGGAAATTCAGCCTCAAGCATGTTTCCTGCATCCGTAGTCTGTAAGCCAGCTAATACCCCAGGATAAATCTCAC
>NW_011899471.1:0-1387 GCF_000151845.1 Pteropus vampyrus | reverse complement strand
GCAAAGAATTCGGGAGTGCCATGGCATTCCCACGGGAGAAGGTCCAGAATGGAGCTCTGCCCAAGGACAGAACGAACACACTGACTCTCACACCTAAGACTACAAGCGAATGGCCGGAAATGTTAACTCTGGTTATCGCCGGCTGGTGAGCTCATGGGCGAGTTCATAGCCATCCTTTCTTATCTCTTTGTAAACTGTTACGCAATGAACATTATAACGTTATAACCAGGAAAAATAATCATGTGCCTTAAACAAAACAGAGAGAACATTCCTAGTCATAGAATCAGACTGGATATGGCCATGACACCAAACAAAACACACCGACACCCTAATGTCGAGTGAGGGGCCAGCCAGCAGGGCCATGGAGACCGAGCACATTCCTGACGGGTTAGCAGAGCCAGGAAAGGACTCGGGGTCAGGCAGGACGGAGGGATGTGGGCACGAAGCAGCAGGGCGCGTTTGCCAGAGGAGGCCTGACTTCAGCCAAGCCTTAAAGGGACAAAACAGACTGGGAGAAAATGAAGTCAGCTCGCACCCCTGCTGGATGATAACCAGCGGGCTAATGAGAAAGACCGTCAACGACGCCGCGGTAGCTACGGGGAGGGCAGGCAGCCCGCTGTGAAGCCGCGTCGCCTGCAGCGCACAGGCAGGGACCGGTCACCGCGGGCCCTTCCAGAACCGACAGCTTTGACTGGCCTGCAGCACGCACAGGGACAGGGGACTCCCAGGGACGAGGCACGGACGCGACCCGCCTGCCAAGGCCGCTGCCTGCAATTCCCCAGGGACGCGGACCCCGAGCCCCGTCGCCACCAGGGAAACCGGCGCGGACACCTATGGCCGGAGCTGAGCTGAGCTGCTCGCCTTTCTGGTGAAAGACCCGGCCGCCTCCAGGGCAACTGCACGGGCCGCCGCACTCCGCGTGCTCCCTCGGGGCGGGCACGCAGCCGGGGACGCGCGGGGGCCCACGGGGACTGCACGCCCGGGTGGCCGCGCCGGTGGCCGCCACGGTGGCCACTCCGGCGCTCAGTACGCGTGCTCCGGTCCGCTCGGGCCACCGCGCAGCATCACCGGTTCAAACCCGAGCGGGCTCGGGGCTCCGGCCCGACGCGGCCCCCAGGCGTCTGCACCTGCGCACGGGGACCAGTGTCTCGTTTCCCTCGTCGGTTGCATCTCCCTAGGTCACTTTGGGTCGTACAGGAAGGAAGGTCTGCACAGGGATTAGGAAGCACTGGCTTCCGGTACGAATTCCAGCTCCATCCCTCCCAGGGCGAGTTATTCAGCCCCGGCTTCCTCATCTATGAGATCGAGGTAATAATACCTACCCCACAGATTATGAACGAAAATTTAAGTAGCTCCCATAAAGTGCGTGGCCCAGTTCCGGACACAT
>NW_011899470.1:2222-4247 GCF_000151845.1 Pteropus vampyrus | reverse complement strand
TGCTGCCCCAATCCTCTCTCATCAAGGTGAACGGCATGGCTCTGATTGATTTGGAGACTGGTAAGGCTACCAAGTCCATCAAGTTTGACACCGGTAACCTGGGTACTGTGACTGGCGCTGGGGGGAACTAACGTACTCACTCACGGGGACATCGAGCTCTTTGGAGGCAGCTAATGTGAAAGATGCCAAAGGCAACAGCTTTGCTAAGTCGGTTTTGTGACATTTTTGTTATTGGCAAACTCAATAAACCATGGATTTCTCTTCACTAAGGGGAAAGCGTCCATCTCAGGATTGCTGATGAGATCGGTGGCCAAGCAGAGCAGTGACCTTTAGGTGACGTGGAGAGCTCTTTGTGGCCAATTAAAGATAACACAGCACAGGACAAAACAAATGAACAAATAAAAACAACCAAAACTCCTCAGGAGAGATGCGGTGTCTCAACAATTGTGCAGATTCAGATTGACCCTCCTTAAATTTCGTGATGCAAGTTTCTACCACAGTATTTTCACCAAGGACTTAAAATTAGCAAACTCAAGCCCTTTCTCCAATTAACATTCAATCTCTGACTTTGCTGCAAATCTTCAGCCAGACACATAAAACCTGACTTTCATTTATTCACGATTTTCATCTTCGTTTTTGTAGATCTTTTTGATTTCAACGCCCCAAACCTTTTCCAGTTAACTTGTTGCTCAGAATTTCCCCTCCTGTCATGTGATTCTTTCAATATTTCCATATATTCCCAAATTCCTCATCCCCTCCTGTTTTTAATCCCATCTAATTTCATTTCTGTTGTAATCATGTACTTTCCACCAGCGTTTTTAGTATTCTCACTATACACTGAAACCAAGAGGGAGAAAAACAAAGTATGGATTTTCCAAAACTGCCATTATATCTAGTCAGCCTCTCCTTTTCTCCATCCTCTTCCACGTCTTTTACCAGCGTGTCTATCTCCTTTGATAATCTCATCTCCTCGAGAAGCCTTTGAAAACCTTGCTCGTTGAAGAACATTCACTGGCCACAGGAATTGGCACCCCAGACCTGTCTGCCACCAGCTTTCACCTCAACCATGCGCAGTTCTTACCTAGCACAGATTATTGTTACTCTTGTGACTTGCAGAGAGGAATAAACTTCTAATATACGAGACCCACTAGGTTTGACTGATGAAGATATTTGAGCTACTGTTTTATTTGGTTCTTTGTTACAGTATCTGGAACAAATACTGTAACAATAACATAACATAACACTAACATAATCTGAATCAATATACAAATGGAATGGGATCTTGACATGGAGGAAGAAACTACATCCGTTTACGTAAGATAGAACTATACTACTTGCATCTCGGAACTTGTGGCCTGAGGTTCATATCTGCTACGTGAATATATAATTAAAAATTCTGGTGATTGCTGACCTGGAAACGAGCAAGATACTGCCAGAAAGGATACTGCAGAGTAGATAATGTCCTCAGATATGGCGATCAGAGAAAATCTCTCTGAAGAAGGGATCTTTAAGCAGCATATGATGGGAAGGAAGGAACTGGCCGGCAAGGAGAACGGCCTTGACAGCAAGGCAGTCTGTGTGAGTGAAGATGCTAAACCTTCCAAATGTTTGGCAATCTAAAATTTGAGATTGCTAGAGAAAAGAAAGGAATTCCAGGTGGTGCCCAGACTCCGGAGTTCTCTGGAAAGTGTCCTGACGTGAGCCTGGTGACCGAGGTGGGAGCCAGAACATTCAGGGTCTTGCGGGTCAAGTTTGGATTTCGTTCCTGGAACGGTGGTAAGCTACTGAAGGATTTAAAACAAGGGAGTGCTGTGGTTTAAGCTGTGTTTAAAAAAAAAAGATGAACGTGGTTGCTATGGACTAAGTAAAAGAAAAAGGCAAGAACAGAAGGACCAGAAGCTGTTTAGAGGCTACTCCGTGGTCCAAGTGAGAAATACTGAGAATTTTGCATAAGATCATGGAGGTGACGTGAATAAACAGAGCGAAACGGACAGATCTGATGTGTTTTGAAACAAAGGTGGGATG
>NW_011899470.1:0-309 GCF_000151845.1 Pteropus vampyrus | reverse complement strand
TAAAGGAACTCTGATGTAGAAATCTGGGGGCTTGACCGTGACAGTAAACACTGAGCTTGAAAGACACGCCTGAATTGGCTCTGACAACTGGTCCTCTGTCTGATCTTCGGTTTACTCATCTGCAGAAAAGCAATATGAGCCTCAGAGAGTTGTTACCGGGCCAAATGACAGAGGATATGCAGATGACCTATCTCTAGACCACACTAGTGCACAATAAATATCCATGTTCTTTCTCCTTTTAAAAGCAAAAATACCACTAAACCTTAACAGCTATGAATGTTAAGAAGTCATCTTCTTACCTCTAGGTGG
>NW_011899469.1:0-5993 GCF_000151845.1 Pteropus vampyrus | reverse complement strand
GTGGACTCCCCACCTGCTGGGTAGCCCTCAGAGTTTCCCCAGGGCAGTGCATAAGGTGGCCAGCAGCCCTGCCTTTATGTCACTAACGCACTGTGTGACTTCAGGCTCATCGTTTTTTCTCTTTAGGTCTGTTTTCCAACTCAGAAAACAGTAATTTGGACTGGAATCAACTCTCTGATTTCTTCCTGCTCTAGTATCTTAATTAAATAATTCTTGTAAGGCCACATATACCGAATAGAGTTACTCTTCAATTCTCCATAGAATTATATATATATTTTTTACAAAGGGACTAGTTATTTAACAATTCATGTGGTATTTTCAGTCATGTCACATCCCTACAAACTTTGGTCCTGTCCAACACCAATGCTTGTTTCTTTGTCGTGGGCAGCCTGAGATAGTCCACAGATCTCTCTTTGAACCCCAGATCTGTCGCTTAACTGTGTGCTTTCAACCAAGTCAGTTAAACCACTCTGCCTCACTTTCTCATTTGTAAATGTGGGTGATCATATCCCAGGGCTACCGTAAAAAATATTAAATGAGATATTTTATCTTACAGCATTTGTATATAGTAGATACTCAAGAAAAATGAGTTTTCTTCCTTCTATGTTATGAGACTGTGTTAAATTTAAATCCCCATTAAAAGGTTTTGTTAGGTTTTCTGACTTAAAACAGACTTTGTATCCGTCTAATTTAGAGTGATAATTTGAAAATATTCTGTTAAATCATACCCGTTAAGAGAAGTATTATATTCAAATGAAATTATAAGGAGGGGTGGTTTTAGTCTTGATCATAGGAGTAAAGCAGCAGAAGCTTTCTGGGGCAGGAGACAGCCAGGAGGTATTGGGGAGGAGCATTCGATTGCAATATGTCATGGTCACTCTCCCTCTGTCCTTGAATTGCTTGGAATTGGTTCACCAAATGACCGGCCTCCTGTTCGCCCAGTGACCCAAATGACCATTATTTCTTTGGTGATCTTTTCCCTTTATAAATTTTTGGAGTAAAAATTTATATTCTAGCAAATTTGTGCGGTGACTGATACATTTAACAAATATGATGATGAATTCATAGCTTTTCATAGGTTTGGTGGGCTTTCATCCATTGCAGCATCATTCTTTTCAATGTTCCGATTGTCCCGTCTTTGGCCCCTGGGAGCCCCTTTAAGTTGGCATCTGTGTCCTTGTCATGACCTTCGCCATCTTTGTACTTTCCAGCAGGACAAAAGATGACTCGTTCATTTTATGTTTCCTGTTCTAGACCCGGGATCGGTCATATTTCTCTAAGGAATGCTGGTTCCTTCTGGAGGAAATGATATTTGGAAATTGCCATCTGGACACTAGGGTTGCCCATTGTTACAGGTTGTCATTGTTTCTAAGACTCGTTAAAGAGAAAGAAAAACAAATCCTGAGGTTATACTGCTTCAAATATAAGATTATGGGCTATTACTTCTTTGATATTATATTGTATCTCTCTGCTCTAATGCTGACAATCTTTTTTCTAATGTCTTTGACATAATTATAAGTGTGTATACGTGTATGTGTATAATAGTGTCAAACCAGCTATCAGTATTAATTACTATAAAATGCGAAATGCAGTTTTCGACTTCTCTGTGGTTCTTTCTGTCCAGAGGTATCTCTTACAACATGCAAAATCCTGTGACCTAAAGCTGTTTGAAATAATTCTTCTCTGTTTGCTTATGTCTGCAACCTGATATGCTGTGGAGTTTGTTTATTTTGTTTTCAGATTTTAGGGACCACTTTATTTTATATTTTTAAGTTAAATTTGTTTTAATTCTCTAAGACATTTATAAGATTTGAAAGTCAAAACCATAAAACGAAGGACATTCAGAGAGGCCTTGCTTCCTTCCTTCCCGCTTTCCTCCAATTCTCTCGTCCGCTATAGGCAGCATTTTGTTAGTTTATCCCTCTTTCATTTCTTTTTGAATATGTAAGTAAATCTGCGTACTATGTATGCAGTATATATAATACAGACATCAGTATGTTACATTAGTATTTTCCTCCTTTTCTCTCCAAAGTTGGTACACTGTACCCTCTGGTCTGCCCTGGAACGTCATCAGAGACCTTGCTCTGTTCTTCACAGCCACGCGGCGCTCTATTGTATGGATGTGTCAGAGTCCACCTCGTCCCCTATTGGTGGACTTTGGGTTGTTTCCATCCTTTTGCTACAATGATGCATATTGTGATCTGTTTAAGTCATTTTATAGGAAATAGCCAGTTGCCCATTTGTCTACTATACACTTATTTCTTTTTAACTATTTAGTTTAATCGCTCCACTGTCACTATGCCTTTGTCCTGGCAGAGACGCCGATTCTGGAGAAGGGAGAGAGACCAAGCACTCATGGGGGTATCTGTCACGTGATACTCAGTCCTTCCCCAGCCCCACGGTGTAGCATTTACCATCAGATTGTTAGAAAGATCAAGAGAGAGAATCTTTCTGAAAGCACTTTGAAAACTCCATATAGCTTTTGGGACTCAAATCAAACTTGAGTCTCCTTCAGGATGGGCCTGTGCCATGATGGCGAAGGCGGGTGACCTTCCCTGGGCTTCCACCCTGAGCTAGGCGCGGTGATGGAGGGGCTTCTGTGCATCATCCGCAGCCCTCCCTCCAGCGCTGCTGTGGGGGCTCCTACTCTGTGCAGCGGAGAGTCGATGAAACCGAGGTGTATAGAACAATTTTGCAAACCGTACACCCAGAGATTCATAATACAGGCCCATAACATATGTGGATGGAGCCGGTCCTCAGAGAAGCTGCTAACATTTTAGAATTTTTATTTCACTAATTCTCTCCCCTCCAACTTTTCACATATTGGGTAAGACATACAGTATGGTAGTTAAGAGAATTAGTTTTGCAGGAGACACATCTTTTTAAAATTCTTACTCTTTCTTTTTATCCATCCATCCATCCATCCATCCATCCATAAATATTTATAAAGCGTCTGCTATGGGTCTGGCACTTGGCCAAGTGCTGGAAAAGCCATGACAAGAACATATTGGGATGTCACCCTCAAAGACCTTATAGTACAGTACAGCATAGTATGGTGTAGTGTAGTGTAGTGTGGTGTGGTGTAGTATAGCGTAGTGTAGCGTAGCGTAGCATAGCATAGCATAGTATAGTATAGTACGGTGCAGTGTAGTATAGCATAGCATAGCATAGTATAGTATAGTAACAGGCTGCCTGAGTCCCTGGGCAAGATCATTTACCTTTCCGGGAGTGAGAGTTTGTGAGGATTAAGTGAGGGAATAGAGGGGACGTGTTAGCACAGTGGTTGGGAAGGAGCTATTAGTGATAACTGCAATGCCCACTCGGTGAGACACTCTCAGGAAAAGGAGAGTCTGAGGCGGAAGAGCGAAGCCAGGACTTAGGACACGTGGAATCATAGGCAAGAGGACTGAGGGAAATAGATTCAAAGAATGAGAAGAGAAAGTGTGGCTAACAAAGTAGGAAAAAGAAAGAGAAGGCTTGAAACTAATATGAAGGGCTGAGGGATTGTTTCAACGGAACCGAAGGAGGCTTGAGATGTAATGAAAATGTTAAAAAAACAGTTGGAACTGGCTTCAGCTGAGTCAGTGTTGAGCTAGGGTTAAATCTTTATATCTCTGATTTATTTATTCTCTGTTTATTTTTCAGCATCAAATATGTCTATTTTTCAAAACTCTTGGGGGCAGGAGGAAGACATTTTAAGTGTTTTTAATTTTATATTTTGAGCACGGTGCAGTGAAATTTCAGTTGACCAAATCTCTGAATTAAATAAGATAGTTCTGTTTCACTCATCTTTGGTGATTAATGGCATAGTCCTTATGTTGGAGATATGTTTCCCATGCTCTCACACACACACAGACACACAGACACACATCAAGACACACAGACACACAGACACAGACACACACACACACACACACACACACACACACAGAGAAACATCACTTATAAGGGATTTTCCAGGCTCGGAGGCCATTCAGCTGTTTTCCACAGATTTCTCCATTCACATTTATTGCCCCTCGAGAGCTTTAGTCGTCACAAATACTATACTGTGTTCAGAGAGCAGGATTTGTTTACATATAAAAGTTGAGTTGAGAAAGATTAGGGAGCTTTTCAAAAGCACTTAAAACCCAGGGGAAAGAATGAATGTCAGGAGCAGATGTAAGAGCATTTCTGCTGCTAAGTGCATTGTGTGCTTTGTTAAATCAGCATCCACAGAACACCCAGCAGAGCTGATGAATGAAGGAATGTAAACATTTATCTCTCTGTCCCTCAGTCTCATCTTTGAAATGAGGGATTGATTGAATTAGATGACCTTTCAGCAAAGATCAGCTAACACACATTGCACCCGCATCCCCTCCCCTCCCCTCGCCAGCCCTGCAAAATCCTTTGATTTTTGTGAGCAACTTCTTTTTCTAGGCATTCAGGTTACGCATTGTCTTACCATTTACTTTGGATATGTGTAATACTTTTTCTTGGCAGTTTAAATATAATATGTCCATATGGATTCTTTATTCTCCTTTGGTGCATATGATAGAATGAGGTAGAATTGCTTAACTTTTTGCTTTTTTTGAAGGGACTATCATGGAGTAAGGTAGCTCGATGATTAAATTTCTCCTTTTGAGAATTGGGAAACTTTTCACCAGGCACGGTCTCATTTTAGTAGGTACATATTCTGTTTAAGAGAGGTGATCCCTACCTGCTTTGTAGTGAGCCAATATCTTATAGGAGGAAGGTGATGGATTTTGAACTCAGAAGGTCTGGGACGAAGATCTGCCTCTGCCATTTGTTCACTATATAATCTTGGGTGAGTTAAGTAATCTCTCCAACCTCAGTTTTACCAGCTGTGAAATGGTGTAATCACATTCATTTGACAGGGCTGTTGAAGTTTTAAAAAGTTAAACATTACTTATTATTAGTGTAAAGAACAACACAAATATTAATTTTTAACGAGAATGACCCTGGCTTTCCTTTCTATTCATCAAATACTCCATCTTCCATAATGAGGCAGCAGAATCAGGATTATTATTGAAAGAGATGAGGAAGGGAGGAAAGGAGGATGAGGATGGAGTGTCATATTATCCCAGGTTTATAGATAGGTAAGTAAAGGTATCAGCACCACTTAAAGGATCCATGGCCTCATTAGTAGCAGCGTATTGGGGCTGGAGATGAAACGTTTTGACTCCCAGCTCATGCTACCATCTCTCGTTTCCTCAGAGATGCTTTCTGTTGACTTATAAAAATCATGTCGAGAGCTAATGAATACCTTGGCCCTTAATTATGGCCAGGATATGGTTATTCCCACACACACAGGCAGGAAGTACCTTACTCTTTCTAACTAAATAATGAGACATGTGCTTAGACATCATTAGAAGTTGCAATAATGTCCTTTTGCAACCTGAGCCATCTCACGATGGACCACATTTGCTTTGCTGTCAGGCTCAAGTTCCCCTTGTGGCATCTTTCCATTGGCCAGAGGACAGAACATTTGGATTTGTTACTGCTAGATCAATTGGATTTCAGACAAATAGTTAATTTTTTCGAATCATTGTATTGAAAATTTTTCCATATCTTTCTTTGAATAGAGATGAATGTAATTTATGTTGGTTTTTTTGTTAGAGTGAATATTTAGAAACATTATAGGTGTACAGTTATCTCACCTGTACAAGGAACAATTTGTGTATAATTGTTTTATATAGAATAGTTCAGTATTATTTTGTAACATCTTCCTTAAATTTGTTCAAAATACCTTCTGTGTAAATACCAAACCCTTTTGGAAATGCAATTGAGCTTGGCGGAATCACTGAGAAATGAAGCAGAGAAGGACAGTCGTGTAAATGTCCATATCGTTTGAGAAAATTTTCCAGTAGAATGTCTGTATTCATGACATTCCAAGTTTCTCTTTGTTCCTAGTTCAGCCTTGCTCTCAGAGGCAGTTATTCATGTAATCAATGGGTTCGTAGTTGTAGTTATGAGATACAGATTTCATATATATA
>NW_011899468.1:5432-7682 GCF_000151845.1 Pteropus vampyrus | reverse complement strand
CCTGGTCTTGGCCCAGAGCCCTCGGCAGGGGTCCATTCTGATTCCGTCCGGAGAGTGTTCCGGAGGGGGGGCCTCGGTCGGCGAAGTGACGCCCCGCGGGGCAGGACTGGCTCTGGGCGGGAAAGGCCAGGGCACACCCGTCCCTCAGCCGCTGGCAGTCCTGGGAGGAGACGCGTTCCGCCACCTCCTTGGTGACGTTTGCCGAAATCAGAAAACCACGAGGGGTCGCTTTGCTTGGGGAACGACGGGACTCGAATCCCTTCCTGTCGCTTGCTCTCCCCGTTGGGTGGCGACTCTGCCGCCTTCCTGCTCAGGGTCAGTGGCGCCGGTCCGCGGGGCAGCGAGCGCGTGCAGCTGGTGCGTCTGCGACGCTGGCCAGCGGTGTGGCGGGAGCGGCCGGGTCGCAGCCCCCATCGCGGGCGGGACAGCTCAGCCCTGGCCCTGGGTCCCAGGACGCCGGCCCCTGGGTGCAGGAAGAGTGGTCGCTGAGTCTTTCCATGTGGGGTCAGACGCCCGCTACCAGAGGCGCGTGGTGGAGCTCGGGGGCCAGACGCCGCCGGTTCAAAGCCACCCTCAACACCTGGCGAGACCTCCGCAGCTTCCGCAGCCCACCGTCCGGGAACTGGGGGTGACCGCGTTCCTGCCTCCTGGGGCCGTGGTCAGCGTCACGCTGCTCGCACAGGCTCGGGGCAAGGGTCGCCAGCACGGCCGTCCAGCGTGGTTCCCGGGGGCGCCGAGGCCGCTGGGCCTGCTCCCCGTCTCCCCGTCTCCCCGTTCCCGGCTCGGACCGTTCTGCCCTGGAAGGCACAGAGTGACCGAGTGGATGCACTGAGCACGAGGCAGACTTCGCCGCACACCGGACGTCCCGCCTGTCCCTGCGCTGTCCCCAGAGGCGTTCGCAGGCCGAGGCACGGAGCCGGGGGCGGGGGGGGAGGGGGGTGCCGGGGCGCATGCGAGAGGCCGGAAGGAAGGAAGCGGGGTCCCCAGCGCCCAGTGGCTTCCGGGCCAGGCCGGGCCCCTCACGAGCTCACGGACGCTGCCCGAGCGTGGCGCGCGGTGGCCGCGTCACTGGGGAGACTTCTTCCTCTTTGTGTTTTTATTACGGGGTCGTATCATCTTAAACGATCGCTTCGGCGTTTGTCTGAAAACAATTTCCCCTAGCTTCTGTGGAGAGGGAGATGGAGCAGGCCCGGCAGAGATGGCAGGAGGCAGAGAGGCCCAGTGTTGGCATCCACGCTCTGGTCCCCGGGTGGACAGAGGACAGATGCTGCTGGGGACGTGCAGGCGCAGCTGGCCGACCCTGCGGGAAGTCCCGCCCGGGGCCGGGACTCGTGGGCAGGCGGCTGCGTCAGCAGACGTGAGCGAGCAGGCCTTTGAGGGAGGTCTGCTTGACGCACGCCTGGCTGGCCCTCCCCCCGACGGCCGAATTCTGCTCCGTGTCGTTCCCGGCTCCATGGTGACCCTTGCTGTCTACCCATTATCCCAAAACTCAGCAGCGGAGCCGAGCATGTGTCAGCGCCAACGTCCGCGGGCCAGGGCCCAGCTCAAGGTCCCCTATGAGGCTGCCATCGAGCTGTCGTCTCAAGGCTCTGCTCCACGCCATCAGGTTCGGACGTGCCGGCCACTGGCCAAGGAATCAGCTCCCGTCACCTGCTCTCTCCAAGAGCAGCTCCCGCGGAGGCACCAGCCCCGCTCAGAGCAAGGCGGACTCGCGCCCTGAGCCCGGGAGGGGGCTCCCCTCACTTTGCCTCGTCCCGTCCCTTAGACCCGAGCACCAGGGCCAGCCCCGGGCAGGCTGCCGCCACCCTAGCTCGTCCGCCGGCGTGTGCCGCAGACCGGACTCACGCGTTTTATCGCCCCGTTTCCCAAACTTCCTGTGATGCAGTTAGAGCCTCCTTTTCTCATTCTAGTTTGAGGTTTTCCGTCACCGGATCTCCCCAAGACCAATTCTGTCCCAAGGTGGGGGGCCGTTTGCATCACCCTGGAGGTTGGCCAGCTGGCCGGCTCGGCAGGGCAGGGGGCACAGAGGGAGTGGGGACAGGAGAGGTTGGCAGATATTTCCAGAACAGCACGACTGTGTGTTTCTGGTTGTATACATTGCTGTCGTCATCCAACAAAAGTCAGTTTTAAACCCGCAGACATGGAGAACTGGCGAAATGCACAGAAGCCAATTATCTTTTTCAAAGACAATTATTCCTGTTGAATCATGACTCAAATATAATACCCGTCACCATGGGGGAGGCGGGGGGG
>NW_011899468.1:0-1827 GCF_000151845.1 Pteropus vampyrus | reverse complement strand
GGCCCGGGCTCCACCCTCGTCACACGCCTCCCACCGAGGGCTCTTAGTGGTAGGAGGCCGTCTTCCCTGAAAGGTTTGTTTTGTTTTAAAAAATAGAAGCCATTTGGAGGTAAAGACAGCAGAGTAGAGGGTGATCGAGTTTGGTAATAGGGTTTAGGGGAACGGAAGTAAATCCATTGGAAAGTAGGCTTAGATTTCCAGTTTCTTCGTGCGGACCACCAGATAATTCCAAATGGGGACTTGAGAGAAAGGCTGAAGAAAATATGTATCTTCCTAAAGTGTCTGAATTGAAAGAGAGCGGGATGTGTGTATCAGGCGGGTTTATAAGAATTTAAAGCTCTCGCGGTACATTACGGAGCCCTTTTTAAGATTATATGCTAATTTCGTGCCATACTTGCTAAAACGCCAACACACATCATGCTCCCTCTACAGAGATTCCACTGTTTTTCACTCCGTTGCTATTTGGCAGCTCTGGGTGAATTCCCACAGGATTCTGAAGGAGTGCGACCGCATCCTTCAGGGTGACAGCTAACCCCGGACCTCTGGGATGGCTGGCTCCGTGTTGTGTCAGCATGAAAAGCAACTAGCTGCTGCCAGAAGTTGGGTCCCCATTAGCTCTAAAGACGTGGACACACATTCGCAGCATAAAATCAGAACGTGTCCCTCGGCGGCGAGCCCTTCTGCAGCCCCAGGTGCTAAGTCAGGCTCCGTCAGGCGTGGCCATTCTGCCATTCAACTGTCTACACACATTAAAACACACGTCGGCATTTTTCTTAAACGTATATGTGAACGGCACGAAGCTGGGTTTTGTGACTGTGAAGTAAACATCTACTTGAATTGTAGTTCTACTTTTAATTCCAAAGCAATTTAAGGGAAAAAACTGTTGCCAAACAATTATAATGGACCGGCAGTATGTAAGCGACAGGACGTGTGAAGGAGCTTTTAAGTGAAAAATAGGCATAACCTGGACATTCTTCGCAGCACTGTTCTGTTCCCTTTCATCTGAAGATAATGGCGTTATTTAGCCATTTTCAAAAAAGTTAGATTCTCGTTCACGTGGTAATGAGTCTTTCTCACAAACATTCACGCCAAGAAATTTTAGCTCAATTTTGAAAAGAAAAATAAAATCAAGTCTTGAATGTACTGAACATCGACTTTCAAGCATGTACTTTTACGGCATTGTTTTGTAAATAATAGGTTAGATCTTTACAGAGAGGTAGGGGGAAGGTGACATATCTAGGCTCGGGACTGCAGAGACCACGACCGGGTTCATGTGGAGGGGACCGTTCTGTTTGGAATTGTCTGTCCCTATGGACGGCCGTTTTCCTGGATGGATGAGCTAATAATAGTAATAACAAGGCTTCGAGGCTTTTCTTGTCCTTACAGGAATTGTAATTTCCAAGTTTGAAAAAGAAAGCCTAGAGATCTCTACATATTTGTTAGCTGAGACTCCGAGCACAGACTCCTTTTGCAGTATGACTTCTGTTGTTAGGAAAATGGTCTGTGCGATCGTGTTTCATAAGAGAATCCCTGCTTTTGGAGTTCAGAAATCCTAGATCAATCTGAACGTGAGCCAACATGAGAACCAGTAATAAAAGCTGAGTTATGTTGGTAATTTAAAAAAAAAAAAAACTTCTCTATTTTATTTCAAATAAAGCATTCACATTTTTCTGGACATAAAGTAAAATATTCGAACCAATAATTTTACTATGTCTCAGTTCCTCTCAATTTTAAAGTGAGGGAAACAATTTTATTGCAGTATCTTAAAGTTGCTAATAGAAGAAACGCAGCCAAACTTCATCCTAAAGAACGTCTCCAGGTTGTCTC
>NW_011899467.1:4647-5158 GCF_000151845.1 Pteropus vampyrus | reverse complement strand
GGCTGCAGCCTTCAGAGGCCTTGCGAGCACTTGAAATGTTCGCCAACCCTGAAAACAGGTTTCAGCCACAGGTCGGGGCGTCTGACCTCGGCGTCAGCTTGCAGAACAGGGAACCACAGTGCTGAGGCGCATGCTGCCCGTGACGGGCACTGCTCCCCCCCGCCAGCAGCTGCTGGCACCTGCCCGGGCCGTGGGGGCACCGCTGCATAAACGTAAGAAGGCACCGAAGCCGAAGGGCTGGCGGGGTGCATGCCTGGGGCCTCCCACCTGCCTTGGGGTCTGCACCCCCAGTCTGACATCCCAGCCACTGCAGTGCAGACCTCCCAACATAGCATCATGAAGCCAGTCCCCTCCAGCCCCCACGACCATGGACCCCCCCGGCAGGCCCCTGGCCAGAGGGGGAGTGAAAACGACTCGCCAGCTCTCCAGGGGAGACCCCAGTCGCATCAGGACGAGCCCCTGGAGGGTCTGGGGGTGCAGGCAGCAGGGCCCTCAGGTGACACAGGACGCC
>NW_011899467.1:0-1702 GCF_000151845.1 Pteropus vampyrus | reverse complement strand
CGAGGCACACAGCGGTTAGGACGCCTGCCTGAGGTCACACACTGAGGTGCTGCCAGGGGCAGGGCTCTTGAGCTCGTGCTCAGGGGAAGAGGTCCCTGGAGGTGACACTGGGCTGGGACCTGAGGGGTGCGCAGGAGCTGGCCAGGTGCCCAGCGGCTTGGGCAATGGCCCTGGGGCAGGACCAGCCGCAAGTTCAGGGAGAAAAAGGGGCCTGGGGCTGGGGCGGGGGGGAGGGGCGGGAGAAGCAGGCGGGCAGCTCTGCGTCCCGCCCAGACGGCCCCTTCCGTCCCTCTGAGGGCTGGACGGAGCGGGGGAGCGGCCCAGCGGCTGTCAGCTAATGTGTGACAGATGCGTCACCCTTTGCGTGCACCTGCAGCATCTCACTGGAAGCCCAGGTCACCATGCACAGAGACAAGTCACGGCCGCTCAAGCACCCTGGGCGTCCCTGAGGACAGCACTGCCTCCGAACACTGCTGACCTCCCAGATCCTCGGGCTTTGCCCACCCTCCCCCGCTCCGGAAGCGGAGGCAGTTCATTCCCGCCAGACGCTGCCCGGAGCCATTCGGGGCACCACCAGCTAATGCCCCACTGCCCTGTTCTCGTGACCCCATTTTACAGACCAGCAGACTGACGTCCGGCGCTTAGGCCACAGGCCGGTGAGCAGCAGCCTGGGCCTCGCACCATGAAAGCAGCTGTGCACTGTCCTGGGCTCAGCCACAGGCGACCAGTGTGGACCTGCCCAGGCCATACTGGCCAGCACACGAGGCCCACAAAGACTTCTCAGTCACCCCCAGCTGGCTGCAAGCCCAGAGCCTGCATGCACTTGTTGATGGCATATCTGCTGGGGGGATGGGAGGGGGCCGGGGGTCTTGAGACCTGCACATTTAAACTCAAGTCCCCTGGGATGTGCGGAGGGGCCCTCGGAGGACAGGGCCACGCTCTCCTCCTGTCCCCCGTAGCCTTCCCGGCTGCCTGGCTCTGGGCCGAGGGCACGTGGCTGGGTGTCCCCACTGCAGCAGCTGGGAGGGCTGCTCCTGGCCCCTGCCAGGTCTGTGACGCAGCCCTGAGCCCACCGAGGGCCCGCAGCTCACTTCAGCACTGCACTGAGGAGCGGGACCAGAGGCCACAGGCAGAGGCCACGGTAAAGAGGGTGACTGTCACCCATGCCACCCCGATTCCATGCCCCAGGAGGAGGACAAGGTGCTCACCTGTGCTCCTGGGGACGTCCTGGCTCCCACCCACCATCACCGCCCTGCCCTGCCCTGCCCAGCCCAGCCCTGCCCAGCCCAGCCCAGCCTGGCGCCTCCTGGGCCTCTGAGGCTGCTCTCACGCCGGCCACCCTCACTCAGGCTCAGCCACAAACCGCTGTCACCATGTGGTGTCAGAGAGACATGTCCCGCCAGCCAGCACACTGCGTGGGGGGTGGGGGGCGAGGAGGGGGTCAGCCGTTGTGCAGTGTTCAAGTCGGGCCTGTCCCCTGGGCCTCCCGCACAGCCTGGATCCTCGCCCACGCACACCACGCCGCCGTGACCGGGAGCTTCTGGCTGTGCTTCTGGCCACAGCGGAACAGCAGGAGCGGCCTGCACGGCCGTGCTGCCCGGCTAAAGGATGTGACACTGTGCAGTGAGATACGACGGGCGGACAGAGACGCCCCGACACGGACTGTTCCAGGACAGACTGCGGGGGCAGCGGGCCTCCATCC
>NW_011899466.1:0-1231 GCF_000151845.1 Pteropus vampyrus | reverse complement strand
GTCCGACGTGCAATTTGGGTGACAAACTAGAAAATTTTTATAGCCTTTTTCAAAAACCGATCAACTCTTCAGGCTCAAAGCAGTTTATTACTAAACCAAGTTTTGAATACTTGATAATAAGTGTCAGTTTTTAAAATAAGATAAAATTAGTAGATACTTTTATTACAGGACCAGGTAAAATTTTGCAACTTTAAACAAACTAAAAAAAATCTTAAAATGTAGTTTATATGTAATAATACATTAGACTATGTGGGGGGAGGGGGGGAAGATGTCTTTCAGAAAAATACCCAGAAGTGCAATTGCTGGGTCAAAAGGTAGTTTTATTTTTAATTCTTGAGGAAGCTCCAAACTGTTTCCCATAGCGGCTGTACCAATCTGCAGTCCCACGAACAGTGTATGAAGGCTCCCTTTTCTCCACGTCCTCGCCAACACTTGTTTTTTGATTTATTGACAGTAGCCATTCTGACAAGTGTGAGGTGATATCTCACTGTGGTTTTAATTTACATTTCTCTGATGATTAGTGACCTTGAGCATCTTTTCATACGTATGTACCCTCTTTGGAGAAATCTCCCCAAACACTAATTCGTAAAGACCTCATGGCAGCGCCATTCACAATAGCCAAGCTATGGAAGTACCCTAAATGCCCATCAGCAGATGACTGGATAAAGAAGTTATGGTTTATATATACAGTGGAATATTACTCAGCCATAAAAAAATGAAAACCTCCCATTTGCAACGACATGGATGGACCTAGAGATCATTATGCTGAGTGAAATAAGTCAGAGAAAGATAAATACCATATGATTTCACTTATATGTGGAATCAAAGGAACAAAAAGAACAAACTCATCAGAAACAGAGTCACAAACACAGAGGACAATGTGGTGACGGCCAGAGGGCAGGGGGGCTGGGAGGCTGGGAGAAAGGGGTGAAGGGTTAAAGAAGCACAAATCAGTAGTCGAGAGATGGTCAGGGGGTGGGGAGCACGGCGCGGGGAACGCAGTCAGCAGGGATGTGATGGCCGGGTGGGGGGCCAGAGGGAGGACAGAGCAATCGGGGGAATCGTTTCATAAACTGTATAAATGTCTAACCAGTGTACTCTATACTTGAAACTACTAATAAAATGCTTAAAAAAAGAAAAAGAGAAAAAAGAGGAAGGGTATCCATTTTTAAGAGCGCTGAAGAAATTGTAGTTTTTAAGAATCTGGTGTATTTTGTGAGGCTCTGAAGCC
>NW_011899465.1:4618-6805 GCF_000151845.1 Pteropus vampyrus | reverse complement strand
AGTTTTGAGAAATGAAAGATGTTTCTTCCTTGACACATGAAAGATGTGTCTGATCATTTCTGTAACTCCTGGCAAATCTTTCTAAAGGAGTGGGCTGTTTTTCAGGCAGTAGCTTATGGAAGCTATTTTATGGACAGTATTTCTGAATTCTGCTTTTTTTTCAGGTGCCTCAAAGAACAACTTCTATATCCCCAGCGTTAGCCAGAAAGAATTCTCCTGGAAATGGTAGTGCTCTGGGACCCAGACTAGGATCTCAACCCATCAGAGCAAGGTAAAGGAGAAAGGTGGTTAAGGTAAAGGAAAAAGCCTGCACCTACCTCTGTCATTATCGCTTTCCTAAAAGATGTCTTTGTTCTTTTTTCACTTTTTTCACTTTTTTCACTGGCCACCTGAACTGTAAGTTTTGGTGGGCCAGAACACAGCCAGCCCTTTTATTACTTCAGCAGCCTTTCACAGAAATCAGTGTACAGTAAGGGTTCATGAATGAATGAATCAATGAATGATCGAGTGAATGAATGAATGAATTGAAGCAACCCAGAAATCACTCAGGTGTACCTTAACTGACAGTTTTAAAAATCTGGGAGTAAAACTGTAAATACGAGTCTGATTGTAGCAAACCATTACTTCAGAGACCATTTTATGGAGTCAACAGAACAAAATCACCTGGTTTGAGGTGATTTTTAGCATCAGGTCAAGAAATGTGCCCTGAGAACTATTGAGATGTTAGAAAGGAATCACCAAAGAAATTCAGTAAGGAGTTTCCCTAGCATGGCAAATTACAGAAGGACTAGCTCTTATGAGGAAATTCCCTCTTCGACATCATGGAGGGTCACTGAAATATAGTTATGCTTCCACTGGTGTTCTGTGCTCTCCTAGAATTCTCCGTCAATGATGTGTAATCCTACAGTCAGGAAGTTGCATCCACCTACTGGTTGGTGTAGAGGTCTCAAGAGGAGCTGGAAAGTAAACAATATCTTTACAGTATTTGAACAGATTTTATGTGGTAACAGATGCTGTTGGCTGCTATAGTTCCTCAAGCTTCCCTCAGATTTTTCATGATGAATACACTCCCTTTTAGGACCAACTGAAATAGCAAATGGGCTCTGTTGAGACTAAAAAAAGGATGAGCTTGGGCAGGCTGTTTTATTCTTCTTCCTCGTGTTCATAATAAGAGAAGGACTCTCCCTTGCTAGTAAGAGAAAAAAGAGACTGGAAATGAAGGTTATGATTATTTGTACATATCTTTAAAATATGAAATGCTTTTGATCATAAAGCTTTAATTTTCCTCTTCACATGAAAGCCTTAGGAAGGGGTCATTCTATAAATAAGATGGAACTATACTTGGAACATTTATCCTTTTAGGGCAAAGGAGCTAACCCATTCTGCATGGTATTACCAACTGCAGGAATCTCTGGATGAGCCATTTTTTTCCCAGTCACTTGTCAGATTCGTGCTGAACTGCTTTTGCTCAGCAGGGCTGAGGAAGACTAGGCTGTATAGTGACCAGGAAACCAGCCTGAACTTTCTCAGTCACCTTCTTCAAGCAACTAGAAGCCCTAATTATCAGTGCTTCTTCTCCTTTGAACTCTGCCCACGAGGTTGTGTTCACTGGATCGGTTGCTTAGAATTTTAGTGGCTATAGATCAAGCATCACTTCAACTTTAAGTCTTTTCCTTCCATAGACCAAAAAGAGAGAACTATTGTAATATAGTCAAATAAAAAGCAGCTCTTTGTTCCCCCCAAAGTGTTATTTTAATGACATTGGGGCCCAAGATAGTAGACATCTGATAGTCAGTGGCTTGCAAAACATGCGCTTTTCCCTCAAAACCACTTAAATTTTGTACTTTGTGCAAAGAATGAAGACTCTGTGAGACAGCTAACATTTTTGTGCTTACAGAGGTAGTAGGGAGGGAGTAAGCTAAGATGTCAACTATCTTGGGCCCTGATGTCATTAAAATAACACTTTGGGGGGAACAAAGAGCTGCTTTTTATTTGACTATATTACAATAGTTCTCTCTCTTTCTTTTCGGTTTATAGAAGGAAAGATTAAAAGTTGAAATGGTGCTTAATCTATAGCAACTAAAATTACCTGCAATGAAAGTGAGAGAGATTATGGGGAACAGGAAGGATGAAGAATCTCCATCTCTGCCACATAAAGTAACCCTACCAAACATTCCTGCTTCTATT
>NW_011899465.1:0-2303 GCF_000151845.1 Pteropus vampyrus | reverse complement strand
CTTTCTCCCCATGTAGTTTAGGGAGTCTTTTAACAGCACCTCTTAACCTCAGGGTTATTGATCCTGTGATATTCACTACCTTTTAAGGGTTGTTGTCCCATGGGACCTATTTAAAGCACCAAAACTACCCTACTAAAGCTAGAACTACTATCGTTATGTGCTTTTAATAGTTCCCTTCCTAGATGGCTAAAGTCCCGCTGAAAACATGGTCACCGTGACCCCATCAGCTGTTCCTTGCCCTTCTGTCTCATGTATGTGCAGCTGGGCATTGCTCAGGCTGAAAGATCAAAGGGCAGTTCTCAGATGCTCTATGGACTCCCAAATGCTTTATGTTGTCAAGGAGATCACTTGAGTTTAAATCAACATTCGATTTGTTCATTTCTTAAAATACCATTTTTTAAAAATTCGAGGCACTTTAATATTTAACTTTGATTCATCTGTTCTTTTAAAGCAAATTAAAATTTGATCAACCAAGTACATTAAAAATATGAAAAGCTTTAAATTAAGCCAGAAACACCCAGTCAAAACCCATTGACTAAATGCTTAATTTCAAAGAATAATTCTCTGTCCCATCCCAAACCTGTTTTCTTATGGCTCCTCTATCCTCATTGGTTGTGTCATCAAGGAACAAACTAAGTGAATTTTGGCATTTCGCCAGTTAATTATAGACTTGGCCCAAGTATTTGGGCCAAAAAATCACTTTGTAATCCTAATTTTGTTTTGACTTTTTATATTATTCAAGTAAGTGAATTTTTTCATTTTCCTGTATATTTCATATGCCAAACGGCATTGTCTGAGGGCTGGCAAATATCTGAACTAAAAGCATTTAAAAAAAAGCCATATGAATGTTTTCAATGTTTTACACATTTGGATCTGAGTAGGCTCAGTTAATATGTGAACAAGAGAAATCTATTATTTCATGAAATTCTGAAATCAATTTAAGAGCATATATTTCAGACCCCTTGGCCCCAAGGCTAGACCACATATTACTACATAATAAGGAAGAGAAAAATGTGAACAGTAAGACATTTTTTCAAAATACTCATACTTTACAAAAAAACAAGTAAGATAGAAAAGTCATTTTAAAGTTTTTTCTATTTCTATGTGTGGTTATGTAGAAACTAAATACTTTTTCCAGTCTCCAGCAACAAAAATAGCAACCCTGTTAAGATCAGCCCCCACGCTGACTAGCTGCAGTGGGGAGGACTTGTGCTAATGAGGCCCAGGTCAGGGATTTAATGCCCTTGGGAACCAATTAGTTTCACACAGAAAGAGGCTCTGAGTTCCATCAGCAATGCATGCTCATCCCAGCTGGTTCTGCTAATGCCTATGCCCCTCTTTTATGCTAGGACAGTCCTGGCCCGGGCATTACCATCTGATGTGACAGCAGTGTCCTACCTGGTCACTTGCCTCTCTCCTGGCCAGTCATTCATAAGCCTACCCTGGGAGGTCCATGTTTTCTGCCAGGCTTTATGGGCCATTGCTGCCATAAGCCACTCGTTTCTTCTGATGACCGATTCTCCCAGGGTTTCCTAACACAGACTTGGTCCTCCAGAAAGGTGACGTCCTATACATCAATGAGCCCTAGGAAAACCCTAAGCCTTGTGTCTTTGTTCAGGCTGTCCCCCCAGCCTTCCCCCTCACCCTTCCAAAGCCCGGTCAAGTCCTGTCTCCTTCCTGATACCACCTTGACTGATCCAAGCTACATTCATTGTTCCCCAGACACCAGCAATATTTATAGATTCTTTCATATACAGCATGCAGAGTATTGGCTTGTTTGCTATTATCTCCACAGCACATATCTCACCTCTAGGATTGTGTTGTAACTTGACTGTCTGCCCTATGACCTGTGCTGTCCTCCATCCCTCATACTGATCCAATGAGTCTCACAAAGTAGATGTTTAAGGTTAAAAAAAGTTTTCGTTAAATGATCAAAGGAGTGCTACGTTAGAGCTAATAGCTGGATCCTACTGCCGCACCACAGTCTCCAAGGGAGAAAACTCAGAGCTCACAGCCATCCTTCCCTCAATAGATTTTTTTAATACAAAAAATACTATATTATTATTCCACAAAATTAGAGCAACTACCAAAAAACCTTAGTATGCCCATCACCCTAAATCTGTAATACACTTTGGTTAGCAATACAATTTTAGAAAAAAATTCGTAGAACTTACTAATAATATGTAAATAATTCCTGACCACTACTGCTTAATAAAAAAGGACAATAGGAAGAATTCATTATTTTGCAATTAAAGAAGATGGATTGTTTCTTAATGAAGAATGAAAAATTTGAAATGTAGGAT
>NW_011899464.1:3255-4031 GCF_000151845.1 Pteropus vampyrus | reverse complement strand
TATACACACATGCACATATATATATATTTATAAACAACAAAGGGATTAGAATTCTGTACTAGAAAATATCTAAATACGAAACACAATAATGGAGAGATAAAGGTGCGAAAAAGACCTAACACATATAGAAAACAAATAGCAAAATGGCAGACTTAAATTTTGCCTTATCGGTAGTTACGTTAAATATAAATTGATGATATACTATAATCGATAGGCGGAAAATGACAGAACGGACAGAAAGAAACCATGATCCATCTATGTGCTGTCTATAAAAGACACACTTTAGGCTCAAAGACACACATGGATTTAAAGCAAAAGGATGCGGAAAAGATATATCACGTGAACTGACCAGAAGAGCTGCAGCGGCTACACTGCCGTCAGCCACGTGAGCCGGCAACTCTACGACTAGGTCTGTACCTGAAAGAGTGAGAAACAATGCAAATACTTGGACACGCGTGTTCTCAGCACGATTCACACAGCCAAAAGGTGGGCGCCACCCGAACGGACAGCAGCTGAATGGAGAGGCAAAGCGTGGTCTGTCCCCACAGTACCAGGGACAGGGATGAAGGCCGACGCTGCTGTGACACTGACGAGCCTTGAAAACACGAGGCTGAGTGAAAGGGTCCAGACACAAAAGCCGTATCGTGTGATTCCATTGACAGGAAGTGTTCAGAACAGGCAAATCCGCAGATTAGTGGTGCCGCAAGGGCTGGAGGGAGCGGGGAGCGGAGAGTCAGTGTCCAGTGGGTCTGGGGTGTCCTCTGGGGTGATGAAAA
>NW_011899464.1:0-555 GCF_000151845.1 Pteropus vampyrus | reverse complement strand
CACGTTCCCAGCCGGCAGAGGAGGGGGGTCCCTCTGAGCCCAAAGCCACAGGGGCTCCGGCACGGGCTCTGGCCCCACCTTCCCTCCTGGGGTCCGAATTCCCTCCTGGGGCCCTCCTTCTGCCCCAGCCTGCCCTGTCTCTCCTCAAATGCTTCTACGATGTTGACGGGACGGGATGTGGAACGCTGGCCTGCCTGGGCCCAGCTGCCCAGTGGTCACTGTCTGAAGCCATGGAGAATGACAAAGGCCACCAGCCCCGTCCGAGAATGGCGAACGGGTCTCCGAATGGCAGAGACCACTCAGTGAAAAGTATCTCATCACAGACGATCGCAAATATGCAGCCGGCGACGGAAGTGTCACACGTCTGTCTTCCTGCATCATAACCTAACAGTCAAAGACCCCGAAGTGCTCTCTCTCTCTGTGCTGTATTTGCTTTAAGTCACATTGAGCCACGCCCTCCCTAGCCCCTGCCTGATCTAGTCCCCCCACAGGTGACCTTTCTCCCAATTTCGGGGTCCCTGACTCCAGCGGCCCTCACTGAGAACCCCCACCAGA
>NW_011899463.1:3875-4306 GCF_000151845.1 Pteropus vampyrus | reverse complement strand
TGTCCCCGGCCGTTTCTAAACCCTCACGCGAGCAGTCACCATTCCACCCCCAGGCAGGACGCGATGTTCCTTGTGCTGTCCCGTAGAGTCAGCGACAACTGGTTAATTCTGTTTCCAGAACTGCTTGCCCTGCTCCCGTCCAGACGCCTGTCTGGCCCCGTGTGGGTCCAGTTCTTGGAAGAACAGAGGCCACGACGGGATCAAACGTGTTAGGATTCCGTCAGGGGGACGAGCCCGGCGGTGAGGACTCTGGAGAGGCTGAGTGAGCCATCGGGCTGGGAGCTGCCCTTGAGTGACAATAAACACCCGGATGGGCGGGTGACAGTGTCTACAAAAGCCGAGCAGCCCGAGGCAAGCTGAGCCAGCGCGGGGGTCCCCGTATCCCCCCGGAGAGGAGGCTGCCTCTGTGTCCCCGAGGGCCGAGCACGGGA
>NW_011899463.1:0-2201 GCF_000151845.1 Pteropus vampyrus | reverse complement strand
GAAAAATGGGTAAAAGAAGCCTCAGCAGCGCCGAGAAACACACGTAATTCAAATCTAAGGCTTTGTGGGGAAGGCGAGGGACCCATTCCAAGAATTTCCAAAATTCGAGAATCAGAAGCTAAGAACAGGAGAAGGGGCTCGGGACCAAAGCGCTTCGAGATCAAGCTCGGCGGGAACCGAGTCCTCTGTCCAGTTCGCTGCCGTAGCCCTGACCCCACAATCACGCTACGGTCACCATATTTATGTTTATATCAGTCTTCATAGCGATAACAAGAGGCAGCAGGGGAGGACTCCCTGGCGGACCTGTGAGGAGGCTTCTTCATTAGATTTCATTTCATTAACATACGGCCAGTTTTTAAAACGAGTAGTTTGGGAATGAGTTTGTCCAGTGTGTTATTCTTCTCTCTTCTAAGCGAACGTAGCCATCAAATTCTCCGACAGCATCAGAAACAAAATGTTTGACCATCTGACAGCATCAAAATCCTCGTATCTGGGGAGGGAAAACGTGAAAAAGAGTCTGACAAACAACTCGTACTTTTACTTCGACCAGACGAGATGAGTATTGATTTCCTTCGTGTCTACAACGAAGGGTTTACGGCTCTTTGGATTTATTCTTTCCAGCTCATTCATTATTGATGGAGAACACTGGGTGTCAACCCTGATTTCATTAGTGCATGGATCTCCTGTCATCTGTGGCGATCCTGAGATTATCAGGGTACAAATAAGTGCGCAGACAGGACCTGTTAATAGTTATGCTATGTGCGTACAGATTTTAGGAAACTTGCTTTGACCCCTAAGTGGTTTTATTGTTTATAGTGTACTTATTAAGATTTGGTTTTTGAGACTAAACCCTTACTTTAGTGCAGTGATCAGCCTCGTGTGACCCCACACCCGTTCTCTCTCAAGAAGAGGTGGGGACCTAATCGTCCCACTTGTTTTTATGCAAAGACGGAAAGTAAGTTCCTCTAGGGACACTGGGCACTAGCAGAGAGCAAACCGTTTGGGGGTCAGTTTTATTGGATAAGTTATGCCTCAATCACGAGTTGCACATGCAGCGAGAGTGCCGTTTCAGAGAGGTAGGAAGCAAGAAAGGAAGGGGGCGGGTCTTCAGCCAAGTGACCCCGAGACAGCGTGGGAAATCAGGCATTTCACAGAGACCTCTTAAGCTAAGGCACCCGCAGCATTCCGTGCAAGGGCACCATTCCGCGTTTCTATAATACCGACGGAATACAACTGAGGTTTTATAATATTAATTAGATAATCGATGAAACAAAAATTTGTCTGCGGCATCTAAACACGGCACTCGACGTGGAAAACACACGGTCACGTGGTCCGTTATCACTGGGTAAAGAAAACCCACGCTTTTTCTCGTTAATTACCTTCTCCGAAGACCACAAGCAACTGCTGCGTCCACGGTCCTGAACGCGTTTGCTTTCGTTTCAAACAAACGTTTTAGGAAAAATAAGATTTTCATCTCCTCTATTTTTGAAGTTTTGTCAAGGCATCAAAAGTAGTGCGTGCTGCGGCCAGGGTGCACGCTGAGGGGGGAGGGGCAGGGGAGCGTGAGGGGGCAGGGTCACAGGGAGAGTGGCTTCTTTCTCTGTCCTCTCTTCTGCTTGGCCAGAAGCGTGAAGCAACAATTATCTCGAGTTTTACAATCCTTGAGCTAATCCTCTCTTGGTCTGCTTGTGAAATTAGCTCTATAAATACTATATGGCTGAATGAATAATTAAATTAATACATAAATTAAAACACAAAGTAATAGCGTTTACCCTATAAAATAAACACTTACTGCTTCACTGAGAAAAAGCTTTATAAAAGCATTGCTTTCAGAAGAATGTTACTTTTTACAATGATTACTCTCTTTTAAAATTTGTTCGACTGCTGTTTACTTACAATTATGTATTTTTACATATAGAAAAGAATATAACCTGAGCTGGACAGCTGGCCCCAAAGCCTTACCCTTCATATCAGGAGGTAGGTTTTCCGCCTTTGCCTCTGGGTTGGCCAGTCAGACACGAGCAACCATGTCTCATTGCATGATCCAGCATAATTCAGATCGTTTCAAACATGTCATATGTGAATAGGAAAATCACAGAAAGCGAACAGTGATGCCTAATAAAAATGGACTATTGATATTATAGAGAGAACTGTGATACGCTGTCTTCATATTTCTCTGGGCCCCATACTCACACACACAC
>NW_011899462.1:3623-5869 GCF_000151845.1 Pteropus vampyrus | reverse complement strand
AAGAGGACATGTGAAGTGTAGCCTCAAAACATTAGTTCCTTTTACCTCAGTTAATTATTACTTCAATATATTCATTTTCTTTCCTGGTTTGGGTCAGAATTTTGGAACATAAAGGCCTTTGAAATCTTCCAGTTCAATACTCTGAAGTCATGGAGCTAATAAAAATAATAATAGCTACTGTTAAAGGAGCATTTACAAAATAGCAGGTACTATGATAAGTGATTTATGAGTATTATCTGGTTGAATCCCATAACCTCATTAGGTAGGTATTCATATTGACCTCATTTATAGAGAAGCAAATTAAGTAATAACTTGCTTAGAGCCATGTGGTTAGTAAGCACTAAGCAGCAGAGCTGTGACTCTGGTAGAGGTGTGTGATTCACTACCTCTGTTCTGTCTGAACCATCACATTGCTGTCCTAGTGCTGGGCTTGGAGGGTGACATGAGTTTATGACCTAGTTTTATTACTTCGAGTTTATTTAGAAATCATATCCCTACCCCTAGTTGAGAGGGCTGGCTTTGTCCTTTAGTTTTACCTTGTTGGAGATACGCAAAGGTCGACTCTGACTCCATGGCCCCCTCTGGTCCCACAGGTCACAGCAAACCAAGATCCCAGCACAGCAGCCGACAGAGGAGTCGTATCCCACTAGCGGGTCTGAGGAGAGCGAAGACGACACTAAAGCCAAGGAGAAGGCCACAGACTGCATGTCTCTTCCCTGGGAGAAATTAGCCCAGTCACAGGAGAAAATAGCTCAGCTGATTAAGGAGAAAATGGTAAAAATAAAAAACTCACTCGGTTCTAGTTTCCATTTAAAAATATGTCCGTGATTAGAGAAGTTCTGCCTTAACTGAAGCTTAAAGTACATGAAGTAGAAGGTGCTGTATTTCTTTATAAGTAGGAGAAAATAGGGCAGAGCAGAGTTGGGGAGCCAGCCCACCTTTGGGTTCCACATGTGGGTCACTGTACATGTCTCCCTGGAGTATGTGTGCTCCACGCTTTAAACTAAAGATTAATGTTTGCTTCTTCCTGTTGCTGTTTGATTACCTTTAACTAAAAACATTTTTTTATTTATCCTGGTAGGCTTCAGGATATTTCTTGGGTAACAAGGAGGCCAGGATAGTGAGGTAGGAGGTTGAGAACAAGGGTAGGCAGGCATTCTAGGCTCAGGCCTGGCCACAGTCTGTTTAGGTTGCCTTTCGTTACAGTGGAATCATAAGTGAACCAAAGCACAAGAAATGGGAGGGAGCAGCAGGGGCCAGTGAGTTCCCACATGTACTTCTAGAGTGAGGCAAGGACTTGAGCTGGGACCTCAGGGTAAGTGTTTAGCAGGAGTGTTAAAAATCCAGGAGCCTGAGATAGCATGACAATGACCCTCATTAATAGAACACGTGCTGGCCTGCTCCCACGGCATGATTTATCAACAGAGGACTTCTTGGCCATTCCAGGACGATGAAAAAGTGATCTTGAAGTACATACATGAAAAAATGCTCTGCAGATGGCTTAGGAAAGGCTGAGAGGCACTTCAGAGGCAGTTAATAGAAGCTGATACCTTCCTTAGATGGATATATCTGTAAATTCACTTCTGTATGTTACCCAGAGAAATTGGAAAGGACATTCATCCTGGTCTGGACCCATCAGTATTTCATACATCCAGGCTAGAAGGATCATTTGTAGAAAGACAATTTTGTTTCATACCATTTGCTATGGAGGCTCATGGCTCCTTGGCCAGTTTGGGTAATGACAGATTTAGATGCCAGAGTAAATCCAACCCAGCCCAGTACTTGTGGCCCTGAGGGGCAGGAGGATTGCCAGCAGCAGAAATGCTGCATTTACCTCTAGAGCTCACATTGATTGTGTCACTGTCTCCAGGGCAGGAAGTTTGGGGATGGATGACTACAGAATGTCCAGAGCCAGGACAAAACTCAAAGCTTTGAACTCCCATTCCAGTCATTTTTCATGGTATTATGCTTCTTCCTCAAAATAGAACTTAGTATTTAGTGTAATCGGCCCATGGAGAACTCTCAAAAATTCTCATCGAATGGACGTTTTTAAAGCAAGAGGGGAAATGCCCCTCTAACGTTGCTTGCATCTGTGTATTTGAGCTGGGAGCAGGCAAAGTGTCAGGTTAGGGAGAAAACAGGAATTGGGAGGGAGCAGTCCTTGGGGTTCAGTTCTTGTGTATCACCCTGTAAATAGGTTAAATTTCAGTAACACTTAACAACTTTGGATTACTACGATGCAGACT
>NW_011899462.1:0-1343 GCF_000151845.1 Pteropus vampyrus | reverse complement strand
GGGCTGCTGTGGTCAGCCAGGTAAAAGATGAAGGTGCCTTAAACTAGGTACTCATGGCAGGAATGAGGACAAAAGCTTAGTTTTCAGGACTTAGGAATTAGGTGGAGCCAACAGGACTTGCTGGATTGATGAGGGATGGGAATGAAAGAGAAGAGAAAAATGAATTATCAATTCATCCTATGGACAGATGAATTCAGTCCTCCATTTCAGCGATAAGAGCATGGGCTGGAGTTTTTTCTCTTTTCTAGAAAGCATAATGACTTATTTTCTCTCTGCAGAATACCCAGGCAAACAAGGAGCTGATTCGCTGTGTCATCCTTTCTCAGATTACTTTTGGGGAAGAACACTGGAAATGTGCACAGGCTTTGGCCAGCCTGGCTTATGGCTACCTGACACTCAGAGGTACTTGGTTTCCCCAACTGGGTCTAGGTGGGCTGAACTAAGCCCACACATGACCACAGTGGGGGTGGGGATGACTGCGGGAGGGCCCTTCCTGTCCCCAACTTCCACCTCATCAAGAGGAGGGCCAGTCCAAGGATGAGGCAGGCAGTGTGGCAGGAATCTTAGAAATAAAGGTCATAACAATGGTGATAGTTAATTTATTGACTTAGCATGTAACAAGCTAGTCTCATTTAGCTCTGTTAGATACTGTTATTATCTGTAGTTTATAGAATGGGACACCGAGACACAATGGGCAATAGACAGTATCAGAGGTTCAAGCCACAGGTCAGTAGGGGGAGGATAGGCAGGTACATACATTGCGCAACAGGGAGCCAGACTCAGTAATGGGACTTGAATTGCAAGGACAGAACTCAAGTTCTTAGAAGGTTTGGCTGAGGAAAAGGCAAGGCCCTCATTCTAGAGAAATGGTGCTTCTGGAAGGTGCTCTGGGACAGAAGAACAAGATAGGAAGGCATTTTCTAAAACTGAAACCCAAACGTAAGTTCCGTGAGGTCAAGAGCTTTGTAGTAAAGGCTCAATAACTATTAGTTGACAGGCTAATTGAGGCATTTCCGGAACCAAGGACATGGCCCACTCAAGGCTCTCTGCCCTTCAGCCAGCCATGTCCCCCTGCATGGACTGCATATACTTCTACAGTGGAACTCATTGTACTGTACTCACATGAGCTCTGTTTAAATGCCTCTGCCTCTGGAAGAGAAGCTCCCTGAGGGCAGGACTGGGTCTCATTTGACCTTGTACATCCCTGGTACACAGTGTAGATCAGCAGATGTTACTGCTTGATAAAATTGAGCCAGTGGCCTAGGGCTTTTCAAGCACTCCTTGGACCTGAGAGCTTGAATGGGGTCTAACTTACAGTACAAGTTAAGTGATTTAAGGGATTA
>NW_011899461.1:0-5273 GCF_000151845.1 Pteropus vampyrus | reverse complement strand
CTGAATCAGAGCATGCTGGGAAATAACCAAAGGAGGAATCTGAGGCTAAGTCAATCTGCCTTTGGAGTTGGTGTTTGTCAGAGCCTTTATCTGGCTGAGCTAAAGGATGGGGAGCAGATGGCATTTTCTGGGGACTCTAGTTAAGTCTCTTTGCTTGAGGAAGTAAACCTGTAGATACAGCATCTTGAGCATCCTTCCTGTAAGAGGCACAGTGAGAATCAGAATTGCCAGGGGCAGACACGGAGGGACAGAGCCCAGGGGGAGGCTGCTGGGAGGGTTCTGTGCCTGCTCGCGAGGGTTCAGGTGAGTCCTGAGAAGATGTCAAGGTCTCTACAAGAGGAAGGCTCAGGGAAGGCTCAGAGAAGACTCAAGACGTGACACATGCTTCCCGCAAACAGAACGCACGGCCGTGCTTAGGGGAAGCATGCAACCTACTTAGAAACACGACAAGAAGATGGAAGTGGATGGATACAGTGATGGAGAGATGGGTACCCGTATGACAAATAGAGTGAGATGCTCATTGCAGAATCATTACAGTGGGTACATGGATATTAACTGGACAATTCAACTTTTTTTTTTACATCTTTGAAGTATTTCGTAATAAAATAGTGGGGGGAACTATCTGTATTGATAGTACAGAGGGAACGGAACGTAATCTCAATCTTTCTATATTCCACATGTTAAATGTGCCCATAGTTATAAACGACACATATTTACATGCATGCATACCCATATAATATAGTTGTAAGTGAATAAGACACGAACGCATGCAGAGTATTGGGCATGTAAGCAAGGGGGAGACACATAATCTCAGATTGTATTTTGCTTTGGCAAGAAATTAATGCTCCGAAATTCAGGAAACTGTAGATCATCTTCTCTGAAAGTAAGTCTTTCTTAGATATAACAGAAAATTGCTCAGGGCACATGGTAGTTATAAACGAGATGTCACAGAATAACAATTCTGAATGACACAAATGAAACGATTTGAACAACCGACAAAGAAAGAGGAATGAGATTTGAATATCATACATTCATCTCAGCTGCCTGGCTGATTTGCCTGGGCTAATGGCCTAAATGGACAGGTAGAATGCCCGGCTCACCATACTATTGCACGGATAGGTAACAGCAGAGCCTAGATGTAAATAATTCTGCTATATTTGACAGTAAGTGGATCACAATCCCATTTGAAATGAGCCTCCCTTACCGAGTCTCTAGGCTAGTAGATTCATAGAACAAGCTAGCATTATGTATGACAAGGCATTAAGCCTCAGACGAAAGCACGGGTCCTGCCACCCAGTGCCAATGGCCACAAGGACTCCCGAGTGTAAGGAGAGGCAGTGTGAGCTCAGGACAAGAGACTCAGGGAAACTTTGGGGCTGAGAGAAGGGCTGAGCAATGAGTTACAAACTAAGGGGAGGCACATGGTGCTGTGAACCCCACAAGATGCTACAAATGCCCTCCACATTCAGCAAGGCCACTCATGATCCTTCCTGGTGACAACACAGAACTTACTTTTATCTAAAGAGTTTGCATCTCCAATGTTATAACCTCAGTCAAGGAATAGCAAGGTTCACTGTACAGAGAACCATCATGTCCACTTAGCTAGAATGTATTTGTTCTATAATAACAAATGCTTGAATATTATCCATTACTAATATTAATACAAGTGATTTTTACTGAGCACATATTATGGAGCAGGTTCTGTGCCATGTACACAGTTGTGGAGATCCATTCACCTAATCCACATACAATTCTGTAAGTGCTATCACCACTCTCTTTTGCAGAGAAAGAATTTTTGCAGATAAAGAGATTCCTTATGCCCAGGGCCATGGGGTATGAGGTAGAGCAGGGACTGGCATCCAGGCAGTGTGACTACAGAGTCACACTAGACACTCTAGCTATCTGCGTATTACAAATCACAGTTAGGCATGTCAGTTGTACAACCAGAAGTGCACAAGTTTTGAAATTAAGTAAACGGAAAGCAAAGAGCGACATCAAGTATACGTACAGAGGCCAAGAGAGAGAGAGACAGACACACACACACACACACACACGCACATGCACACACACGGAAGATGGAATGAGAAGGCACACGGCCCTCGCTGAGCCAGGCCCGAACCACACCCGAGTCAGATGGCATCTCCAACCCATCTCTGTCTCCAAGGCAGGGAGACTTGGAAGTTCCCGGAGAAAGTCCTGACTCCGTTTCTGACTCCTGGCCAGCCCTTCAATTTGCAGCAGCGAGAGGGTCGGTTCATAAGGCAACCAAACCACAAACAAGGGCATAATTAAAGCTCTTTTACTTTCGTTTGGAAGTATCCGATATCGGCCAGGCACACATCACTGCAGAGAGCAAAGAAGCTGATCTGGTCTTTGCTTCTCCTGCCTCAGATCCTAGATCCTGAGAAAGGGAAGAACGTTAATTATCTGCCACGTGCACTCAGTGTGCCGAGACCTGGATGAGGTGCTTTCCACAAACATTATCTCGTTAAACCCTGGCACGAACTGTGTGGCGGAGGGATTATTCACTTCCATTCAGAGATACAGGAGGAGTGGTTCAGAGAGGTTAAGTAACTTGTCTAGGGCACCCAGCTAGCAGGGTAGAACGATATTTTAAACATCGGCAGTGGCATCCAGCCTGGTTTCATTAAATCATGCAGCGACCTCAAACATCTTCCATCACAAGACAGTCAGAAGATGGGGTGAGAGCAGCAGGACCTCAGAAGGTGCAGGAATTGAAATCAGTTTATTAGCACGACATGGCAAATCACCTCTGCAGGGTGACCCAGCGACTCCGGCACCAGCTGGGCTCTGAATGGCCGAAGCCGCCAGGCCATTCCAAGACGCCAAGATGAGAACGAGCATTGTCTGGTGCCAGCTGCCGCAGGGGTCCCATGCACACAGGCAGTGCCATGTCAGTGGAGGGAGGTGACAGTGTGGGTACGGGGTGCAGAATTTGTGGCCCAGGAAGCCAAGAGCATCTTAACAAGCCTTAGGGTCGTCGTGGGAGACCTGGTTGGGCAGGGGTGCTTGGATGTCCAGACGCACTCAGGAAAACGGCTCGGGCCATCCTGCACACAGAGGGAAACGGTGGAGGGGTGGGGAAGGCAGAAAAAGAGATGGCAACATTCTACACAAGAAAAGGGAATGCTGAAGAAGAAAGCCAAACATCATCAGTCCACACGCCCACTCTCTACTAACTCTGAACTTGAAGGCCTTCCTAAACCTGTCAGTGACCCAACGCCAAGGAGGTGACAGTAATGACACCCAGTGTCCACACGCATCGGGCTCCTTGTGCCTTCTCACAAAAAAATCATAAAAGCCGGCAAGGACCCCACTGGGAAAATGAGTGTGCCAGCACAGAGACGCACGCCGAAAGCGAGAGGGAGGGAAAGTCCTGCCCCTCTCCCGGGCCACCGAAACCTCCACGCCTCGGGTTCTGAGGGAAAACATACCAAACGCAGGACTGAAAACAGAGAGTGGGAGGCACTCGTCAGCACCTGCCGCCTTGCAGGGGCTCGCTGAATACCCGCTCTCCCTCACGGCCACGGTTCTCAAAGAGGGTCGACCAGGCACCATCGCAATCACATCCTAATTCTGGTCTGGGGTTAAGCTGGGCGACTCAGACGGAGGCGGGCGGTGGGACATGCCGAGAACAAAGCCCCATGATAAGGACCTCTGACGCATCCTCGCACGAGGCTGACGTCGCGGTCAGGAAGCGCATAAATACTGTCGCCCTGTACAAACGACGGATGCTGGGAGCCTGGCGGTGACATCTCTCTTTGGAAGGGCAAAGCATCAGGAGGCAAATCACCATGTCCAAGTTCACAGTCACGCGGCGCCCCTGGGCAGGAGGCACTGCAGAGGCAGAGGACGTCACGACTCACCCCGAAGGGAAGGCAGGTCGGGAGGCCGCTCTGACCTCGGGCAGGTAAGGTGGGCAGGGGGCGCCACAGGAAGCGGCGCTCGTGTGGTGTGGTATGGCTGGGGGCCGAGGGGGCCAGCGACCTTAATGAAAAGGAAAGCATGAGAGATGAGCTCCGATGTCACTTTCCAGTTCATAAGAAGAGTCGGTTCATGGAGGAAGATAAAACTCTCGTCGCTTCCGCTGTGGGTTTTCGTGCTGTCACCACGGCAGAGAAAAGTCTTCCCACTGCCCGGTCAGCACAGACCACGGGGAAGGCAGGTCACACTGAAGGAGAAAGACAAGCAATGGCCAAGACACAGGGCAGTAAAGAAACGGGGGAAATGGGCTCCTCATACTCGCCAGCCCAAAATAACACTTAAAAGGGATCGGTTCAGCCTTACTGGGGCCCCCGGGGCCTTGAGGTATCTGGTCTTCCAGCCGCCTCTGTGCGCTCATCCCCCTCCACTTCCCCCTCACTCCCTCTGAGACGCACTAGCCTTTCCATTCCCTGACCAGAGGCTTCAACCCCAGGGCCTTTGCACTTCCGCTTCCGTCCCCCTGAAACGCTCTTGCTCCAGAGAGCCGTCGAGCTGTATAATTTGATCCTATACTTCCTTAAAATCGACTCAAATGTTGCCTGCCCAGAGAGGCCTTTCTCTACCCTCCCATATGTCAGTGGCGAGATCTTCAGAGAGCGTGTGGCTGTTCACGGTGGGGACCCACCCAAAGGACAGAGGATGATGCATACGTTCAAGGGCCATCGCAACAGTTTAAGGGTTGAAATCTTACAATCCAAGGGCTAGAAACCAAGGGCATCACTAGAAGACCGTGGCGGTTCCAGACCCAGCTGCCCAGCAGAGAAGGGCTCCCTTTCCCTGTAGCATGATTTCAGACACTCTGGCATTTGGCTCCTGGAAGAAAGAGGCATCTGCCCAGCTTCTACCAGAGACACAGGAGCCAAGGCAGCTTGGAGAAGGGCACTCTGGCCTCGGATGTCCTGACACGGGAGCTTGGGATACTCTTGACCTCTGAGTTTGCTCAAGGAGAAGCCAGCGTGACCCTCCTGTCTTCAAGCATGAGCTCTGGGAAGGCAGCCCTGGAGAAGGGGGTAATGGTAGAAAAGGCACAGCCAGGTCTGGGGCTGGCCGGTGATGTGGGAAGGGGCACAGAGATGACCTGTGCTCTGTGTGGCCCCAGAGCAGAAGGGCAGTCTCAGCACCCTGCTGCCCGCCGCCCTCCCATCAGCCACCTCCTTCCTAGGTTCTCACATGGGATGGGAAGGCTTTTCCCCACAAAAAGAGCAATTATCGGATAAGCCGCACAACTGTGACTTCTCCCAGAAAGTTTTGCTGGTATGCTTGGGGGG
>NW_011899460.1:1788-3412 GCF_000151845.1 Pteropus vampyrus | reverse complement strand
GATCACCACAGTGATTCTTCCTCCTGCCTTTGGCGGTTATCACACTGAAGAGCTGTCTCAGCTGAGCTCTTGGTTCAAAATGCCAAGTCAGTCTAGTGCCTGTCGGACACCGTGCATAGCCCTTACAGTATTATTCACTGTGTTCCCTGTGCTGTACATCCCTGGCAGTTTACATGTCTTAATCTCGTCCCCCTTTTTGCCCCTCCTCCCAACCCCCCTCCCATCTGGCAACCATCAAAATGTTCTGTGTATCTATGAGTTTGCTTCTGTTTTGTTTATTTTTTATTTTTTTAGGTTCCACATATGAATGAAATCATATCTTTGTTTTTCTCTGTCTGACTTATTTCACTTAGCATAATGCCCTGTATGTCCATCCATGTTGTTGCAGGTGGCAAGATTTCATTATTTTTTATGGCCCAGTAATATTCCATTATACATATGTACCACCTCTTCTTTATTTTTTTTAATTTAAGTATAGTTGGTATACAATCTTATGTTGGTTATATTAGTTTCTGATGCACAGTGTAGTGATTTGACGTTTTATACCCTACAATGTGATCACCCCACTAATCCTAGTAATCATCTGTCACTGTACCACTTATCATAATATTGTCGACTATATTCCCCTTCCCCTTTTCACCCATCCCCCACCATAACATTGTAATAACTCTGAATGGCGTCGGATGGATACTAGACTTACCGGAGTGATCACTTAGTAAGTTATGCGAAAGTCTAATCACTATGTCGTACACCTGAAACTAATATCGTATGCATAAAATTATATGTCAACTTAATCGAGAAATAAAAATTATTAAAAAAGAATGCCAAATATGTAAAGAATAACCTTCAGTTTTTCTTATAGGACAAAATCTGCCTCTCTGAGCACAGAGAGTCAGTCTCTCCTGTTCAAACATTTGCCACTTATTTATTAAACAGGTATTTATTGAGTACCATCTAGCCACAAGAGTCTGTGCTGTGTACTGTGCAAGGGAAAACTGAATTATCCATGACAGTCCGTGTTATGTGTGGCAGGGTAAGGGCATGGCTGTGTCGTGTTTGGCCTTCTGTTCTTTAAAGGCGGAGAGGATGAAATGATCAAACCCTTGGAAGGGTAAATCCATGTGCTTTTCAGGAACAGCAAAGCATGCAATTTGCCTAGAGGAGAGGCAGCTTCAAGGATCACGGGAGAGAAGGAAAATGTTACTTGATCTTTTCCTCCACCGTCCGCCGTATTTTTCCTTTGGCTTTCAAATGAGGTGCAGTCTCAGTTGACTTGAGATTCATTTGGTTTTTTCTATCAGTTGTCCCAGTGCTCAGGCTCCTTCCCTGCCGCTCCTTCCCTGCTCATCCAGGTCATCTCATCCACTCCGATCCTTCCTGTCACTGTCTACATCTTTAGTCAAATGGCCGACTGAAATTCCAGACGTGTATTTCCATCTGTCTACTGGACACCTCCACCGAGATGCTCGCCACTATCTCAGATCATAGGGTCCCAAACTCAACCAGCTTCCTTCTTCCTAAACTTGTAGCTCCTACTGCATTCCATCTCTGAATAGTGCCACCTCCCCCCAGATGGCCCAAGGCTGAAACATGGGCTCCATCTTGAACCCCTCCCTTCCCTTTA
>NW_011899460.1:0-833 GCF_000151845.1 Pteropus vampyrus | reverse complement strand
CTCAGGCTCCTTCCCTGCCGCTCCTTCCCTGCTCATCCAGGTCATCTCATCCACTCCGATCCTTCCTGTTACTGTCTACATCTTTAGTCAAATGGCCAACTGAAATTCCAGACGTGTATTTCCATCTGTCTCCTGGACACCTCCACCGATGCTCGCCACTATCTCAGATCATAAGGTCCCAAACTCAACCAGCTTCCTTCTTCCTAAACTTGTACCTCCTACTGCATTCCATCTCTGAATAGTGCCACCTCCCCCCAGATGGCCCAAGGCTGAAACATGGGCTCCATCTTGAACCCCTCCCTTCCCTTTAATTCCCACAAGCCAGCCATCAAGTTTACTGCCTAAATATCTGCCGAGTCTGCCCTCTTCGTCCCCACTGCGGGGATCCTGGGTCCAGTCGTCATCAGGGTCATCACTGCCCTGCGATTCCTGAAGAACCTCCCTGGGCTCCCTCGGTTCCGCCTTCCATTGACCAATGCCTTCGTCACACTGCAGTCAGAATGATTCTTCTAAAATGTAAAATTGGTTACATTGGTTCTCTTCTTAAAACCTTTTCATGGCTTTTTATGGCCCTTAGGATAAAATCCAAATTTCTTAAATAGCTTAAAAGGCCTTGGGTGATCCGGCCTGCCTGACTCCTCAGACCTTGGCTCCAGCTGCCCCTCCCGTGGCAAGCTGCCTCCACCTGTCCAAACACTGCCTTCAGTTTCCTGTGTTGGTCGTGCTGTGGCACTTGCAGACTCTTAACCTGCTGTTTCCTTTGCCTAGATTTGCCTTCCTATTTCGCCTGACAATTTTTATTTCTCCCCTAGGTCTCGACTTTAGTGTCACTG
>NW_011899459.1:2639-4785 GCF_000151845.1 Pteropus vampyrus | reverse complement strand
AAATAAAAGAAATAATAAAATAGACCTGATAATACCTGCCTCGTAGGGTCGTTCACTCCCTCACCCCGCACAACATATTCATTGGGTGCCTACGGAGGGCATCAGCCTGGACCACTGCAACATGCAGGAAGCAGCAAACACAGAGGCTGCTCTCATGGACTTCACAAATCAGACAAAAGGAAGTCAACAAATAAATAACTCTAAATTGTGATGATCGCTATGGAAGGCAGGATAATGGGCCCCGAAGATGTCTATGTCCCAGGCCCAAAACTGATGAATATTCTCCGTTCCATGGCAAAGGGGCATTCAGTTGGTAGATGGAACTAAGGTCCGTTGACATTAGAATAGGGAGATCTTACTAACGTTTAGTAACTGTGACAATAACATATATGCACAATTTTAAGAAAAAGGTCCTGCAGCCGAGCGATAAGGCCATGCCCTGTCCCGCCTCCGTGTCTTTGCTCCGGCCGTGCCCTCTGCCTCGAACAGCTCTCTCGTTTTCCTCTGTCTTTTTCCCCTGGCGTCAGCAAATTCAGATGATATTCCAGTTCCTTCTTCAGGGCTTCCACTTCATTCACTTCTGAGCAAATGTAACGAACTTGAGAATGTTCCCCAGAGGTACTTCTTCCAGGCCTGCCCCGCCGTCTTCCTCTCCTTTCAGAATAGAAGAAGGGTACTAGAGGAAGTCGAGGGCGAGGGACAATGAGAGACAAGCAGCTGAGTCACAGTAATTTCGCTTGGCGATGGGGCTGAAAATTACAAGGAAATACAGGGAAAAGACACTTCTGGTTTATTCTTCAACACTCCCACCACCAACCTCACTTTAAATAATTCTGGAGGAAGCACATACGAAGTCATTTTATTTATTTATTTATTTATTTAGTTATTTAGTTAGTTAGTTAGTTAGTTAGTTATGTGTTTGTTTGTTGATTGACTTATTTATATTGTTGTTGTCATTATTATCTATGTGAAACGTGCTGGGAATTTGAGTTACTAATTCTGTTCATTGTCCTAGAAAAAAATCAAGGTTTCTAGACCGTCCTTTCCTCCTCCTTAATCACTTGGTTTATTCTTTTCTGCTTGGTGGTCTAGCCTTTGAGGGCAGAACAGGACGAGGAGCCTGCCATACTTCAGAAAATATTACTGTTGTCCTGTTTTGTTTTGTTTTTTCCAAGAACAATGGCCTGGAGCTGGTGTTCGATCGGCCCAGCCAAGGCCAACAGGACTCTCTGAAATTGTCTCAAATCATCCAACTCTGGAATGCTCCATTCTCATTTACCAAGTACACAAAGAGCCAAACTAAATATGGGCCCAAAGTTCTAGAATTCAAGAAATTTAGTCATGTAAAGTGTTTTAATCTTTTGTTCTTTAAACTCATATTGGTAGAAGAAAAGTGACCAGCTGAGGTCGGTGTCAATGTGCTCAGTGTAGCTGGTGAGACTGGTCCCAACCAACCCGCCGCAGAGGGGTTGCTCAGGGTTCCTCGTGCGTCATGTCCTTCTCCACTTCGGTACCTTTGCTCACGAACCGTCCTTGCCTAGAACATCCCCCTTCTGCCTCCTGCCATCCCAGGAACGCTCTTCGACAGCAAACTTCCTCAAGCAGAGTGAGTTTCTTGCTTACTCTATGATCTCACAGAACTTTCTCTATATACTCTCATTGTATATTTTCATTGACCTGCTTCCCACTTTGGACAGTGAGCTGCTATGGGCAGGGAACATCTCTTAATCATCTTAGTACCCCAGGACCAGCATCAAGCCAGAAATAAGTAAATACTTGTCAAATGAATAAGTGAAATTAGAAATGAGCGACTGAACGGTGACCCCTTCCTTCGTTTGCATCTGTAGCCAAAGCCACTTTTATGCTTCAGCTTTCAAATTCAAGGCCTGTAAGAAGAGCCAGAATATTCTCCATTATAGCAAAGTATACTGATAAACCTACCTTTTGTGACTGAAACTGTGTTTTCTATATTTCTTGTGTTCTCCCCGCAGTATCTAGGACACAGGAGGCTTCAATGTTCAGAGAAGCACCAACATACCCACTTCCGGAGGCCAGTCAATTCTTTTTGTCATAACTTAACATAATTCTTTTATACTGAATAGCACTCATTAAATGACCTCAGGCTACTAAGTAGTTTGTGGTTGTG
>NW_011899459.1:0-1279 GCF_000151845.1 Pteropus vampyrus | reverse complement strand
GGGCTGTCGGCATGGCTCGTCTCGTGTTCGGTAGGCGCGGCCCTCCTCATCCTGCGGGGACGCCTGGAAGGCCGCTAGCCCCCACGGCGGTCTGCAGCCCGGGGAGCGGACGGGCTCTGGGGTGGGGGTCGCGGGCCCGGCCCACGCGGGGACGCGGTAGGGGAAGCCCGTGGAGGCCAGAGGCGGCAGGGGGCGTCTTGGGGACGGGGGCTGCCCTTGGCCGCGCCGGCCTTTGGGCGGAGGGAGCCCTGCCGGACTCGGGGTGCGTGGGGGAGGTTGGGGCGCTCTGGGCGGGAGCTGCCGCAGCGCACCCCGGGTGAGCGTGTGCGCGAGCACGCGGAGTAGGGGGAGCAGGGAGAGCCCGAGGCGGGGCTCGGACTCGGGGCGCAGGGGGGGGCGACAGCCGAGGCCGAGAGCTGCGTCTGAGACGCCGAGACCAGCCGGCCGCGATCCCCGGCGGAGGTGGGGTGTCGGAATGCAGCTTGAAAGGGGGCGCCTTGTTCTGGGCCTCACGCGCGTACGAGGGAGTCGCGGGCCCTTCACGCTGCATCTTGTCCTTACCACCTGTTTTAAGGAACCCCTAAGAAAAACTGAAATATCAAAACCCAGTCCTGAAATAAGGCCTGGGCGTCGCCTCAGGAAGGGAACAGTGCCTTTCAAAAGCTGGTCTTAGGATGCAAGAGCACTTTAAGTGGGATCGAACTTTTAAAAACTAAACCCAGGCTTTCGCGAATTAGATAAATGTCTGTTTTAGAGACTACAGAGAGCGAAGTTGAAGATGACGTCCTCTGGGCTCCTCTGGGCCCCACAAAGTGCTCTAACAGCCCTTACCCGGACTGTGGATCCCGACTGTGGGGTGTGAGTCCCATTCCCCCTCCCCCGCATTTACTAGCAGGTTACTTAACCGCTCTGGGCTGTTCACCATAGGGTTGTTCTGATGGTTAATGAATTAATACATGTCCAAAGACGGTAACCAAGATGTAAATATTTGCTGTATTACTGTAGAGAGAGGTATATTAACAGGCCAATGTATTACTGTGTATGGGGGGAAAGATTTTAGTCTCTGTAAAAGTTGCGCACAAGTGAATTCAGAGTGAGCTCTGGAAGAGTATGATTTCTCTCACTTAACTCATTTTAATCAATGCGGTCAGGCTTTTTGGGAGCCCTCTTGGTTTCTAGATGACCGCGATGGGACGATATAATCTTGCTAGCAGGTGTGGGGCCGAGATGCTGCTGATGTGGGTTTATACCATCCTTACCTACTGTGAAGGAATCATGG
>NW_011899458.1:2353-4979 GCF_000151845.1 Pteropus vampyrus | reverse complement strand
GGTGGTAGGAAACCCATGAAGATTTGGAGGAGAGAAGTGTCTTTATCTGACCTGTTAAAAGATAAGTTGAATTTGAAGGATGAACTAGAGTCAAGAAGTTGGAAAGAGAAAAACTCGTTGAGAGGCTACTCAGGAGAGAGAATGGACAGCTCAGCTAGGGCAGGGAACGCAGACTTGGAAAGGAGAAAAGGGCTAAATACATTTCAGAGGATGAACCAACAGTTCCGAGTGACCATTTGAATGAGGGAGGGTAAAAATGATGAAACCAAAGGTGATCTTTATTTCTCAAATTTGTGTGACTAGGTAGATGGTACGTATCTAGAACCATAGGCGAAGGACCAGGATTAGGAAGAATAATCTCTATGAAATGAATTCAAATGGGAATAAATGAAAATCCGATAAAGTAGCATAGCATTACTATGGGGATGATTGGCAGTTAATAATTGCGATCCAGCCCTTGGAGGCCAGGAAAGGAACCCTTGCCCTAGAACCTACAATTTAGAGGGCTCAACTTTGTCCCTGTTCTGGATACGCTTCCTCTTGGAGGGAGAAGGAATCCACAGGTCCAAGAGGGATGTGCCCTGGAGTCTACTACCTATTGCTAGATCTGCTCTGGGTCCCTCAGACCCTGGATATCATGCCCAAATGGCCCCAAGTCCACTTCTGGGATCGGTGCAGTTCGCTTCATTGGTCCATCTTCTGATGTGCCTCCCTTAGGCCCAAAGGACAGCCATCCGCAAGGGCTTCGATGCAGCCTGCTCCTGAGGTTTGGGGTTCCACATATCGGGGTTCTACATATCCACACATGAGGCCCCACACGGTGCTGGATAGAGAAAGAGGGGAAGGAGAAAGGGAGAGGAGATGGATCTGGGATGGTTCTCCCTTCTGTTATGCTCTCGGAAGAAAATCTGAGCAATTTAAATTTGAACCCAGCCTTTCAGATATTTATTAATGCGTATTTGTCAGGTGAGAAGAATCGACTATATTTAACATGGGGCATCTGTTAAGGTACCAGGCCTGGAGACAGAGACTTAAGAGTAATCAGCATAGAGGTGTTCACCGACACCATAGATACGGGGGAGGGGGTCTCCTCTGGACCAAGAGCTGATGGAGAAGTCATGGAGGACTAGACGTGGGACAGGCAGAGAGAGAGAGAGGACTCAGCCAATGGGACGCAGAGAACTCATAAATGTGGCGTGCTGCTCAGGTGAGCAGTCGGTGAGACAGTACACTCATGAAAGCCAGGGGAGACTTTCGAAATTAGCAGAATTATTAATAGTATCTTTTCATAGAGAGGTCAGGCTACGAGAGAACTGAGACGTGACCGATAGATCCTAAATGATCTGTTAGATAATTGTCACCATCATATTTTATGGGCGGTCAGAAGGGCTTAACGGTGAGATATGAGAAAGTACAGTTTGTAAGTAATGAATATTTTCCTAAAAAATTTAGTAGTGATGGAAAGGAAAGAAATAAATGGACGACTTTGTATTAGAATTATAGCCAATGGCACAGGAGACATGAAAGATGCAGGGGAGAGCAGGAGACTAATGGAGAGAGTATCACAACACCTGGGAAGCAGCAGTGTCCGTAAAGGGGGTTAAAGTGGGGAGCAGAGTTTGCCTAAAACGTAGGCACCACCATTATAAGTATGTTTGAAAGAGAATAAGCGATAAACATTGAGAGAGCTTGCACCTGGCGACCCTGATCCTTTTCCATGACATACACACCTTGGAGATGCTCCAGACCCCGAGATAAAGCAGATATTGTAATAAAATCATGCATTTTTTTTTTATTTCCCTGTGCATATGAAAATTACATTTATACTACTCTGTAGTCTATTAAGTATGTAATAGCATCATGTCTATAAAAGTACCTTCCCTGATTTAAAAAATAGTTATTGCTAAAAACAATAACCATCATCTGAGCTTTTACTAAGCCGTAATCTTTTTTTTCCTGGTGGAGGGTCTCGCCTTGATGTCGATGGCTGCTGGCTGATCGGGGTGGTGGTTGCTGAAGGCTGGGGTGGCTGTGGCCATTTCTTAAAATAAGACAACAAAGAAGTTTGCGGCATTGGTTGACTCTTCCTTTCAAGAACGATTTCTCTGTAGCAATTGATGCTGGTTGGTAGCATTTTAACCAAAGGAGAATTTCTTCCGAACTCTGCCACTGCTTTATCAACTGAGTAATTTACATAATATTCTAAATCCATTGTCGTTATTACAATAGTCTTCACGGCATCTTCACCAGGAGTACCTTCCATCTCAAAAAACTATGTTGTTTGCTCATCCATAAGGAGCAACGCCTCATCCATTAAAGTTTTATCACAAGATTGCAGCAACTGTCACACCTTCAGGCTCCACTTTGAATTCTAGTTCTCCTGCTATTTCCACCACATCTGGCAGTCGCTTCCTCCACTGAGGTCTTGAACCCCTCAAAACCATCCACGAGGGGCGAAATCAACTTCTTCCAAACTCCTGTTATTGTTGATATTTTGACCTCATCCCATGAATCATGAATGTTCTTAATGACTTCTAGAATGGTGAATCCTTTTCAGAAGGTTTTTGATGGACTTTGCCCAGATCTATCAGAGGAATCACTAAAATGGGGTTCATTTCCCCAAAAT
>NW_011899458.1:0-303 GCF_000151845.1 Pteropus vampyrus | reverse complement strand
ACACACAACAGACATGCGCTGAATCACTGAACATGGGCAGCAGTGTGCATAATCTAGAATAACAACAGGTCATGGGATTAATGTGCTCCTAGTGGGGGAAGCTCGTATGTGGCTTTCCGTGGAATGAGATTTACATGATTCATGGATAGCCAAAACTTACAATCACAGTGCATGCCATGGGAATGCACAAGTTGAGCAGAAAGCCACCCAAGATCTTGCTGAGCAATTAAGGGGTGACTGGCCTGGGATTAATAACCCTTATAAAAATAAATAGAGGTCGATAACAATGCTAGACCCTTTAGA
>NW_011899457.1:474-808 GCF_000151845.1 Pteropus vampyrus | reverse complement strand
AAAAGTAGAGTAGGTGAAAGATGATACAGAAAATTCAGTCCAGCCAAAGTATAAGTCATAAAAGAAAAAAATTAAATTTGTTTTTTCCTCACTATATAGTGATCGCCTTGAACATATGGTGCTCTCAGTAGTATCCTAGTAAAATACGTAGCATACCCAGTCAGAAATCACATGAAGACAAGATTCTTAAAAAGGCTCTCATATTCCAATGTCTAAAGTCTAGAATCTAGACTCTAGATTTACGAAACTAATTTAATTGATACCCTTTAATTGGCATTTAAGCTGTTTTCAAAAAAATCTTTTAACCTGGGACATCATGAGGATGAAGAAATAT
>NW_011899457.1:0-424 GCF_000151845.1 Pteropus vampyrus | reverse complement strand
TTACGAAACTAATTTAATTGATACCCTTTAATTGGCATTTAAGCTGTTTTCAAAAAAATCTTTTAACCTGGGACATCATGAGGATGAAGAAATATTTCTTAGAAATAACTGAGCACACTTAAGTGAAACCTTTAAAAATATATACCATTAATTAACTCAAATATAACAATATAGCTCTCTTTAAATCTTTTTTTCTCTAGATCTGTCTCTTTTCAGTGGAATTCTGAAATCAATTTCTGGTTTTTCCTCATGCTTAATTGACTATGATTAACCAGTATGACTAAAAATACAGCTAGCCCTTCTTTAATATGGATCCTCTTTTTTGTGGGTTTCTACTTTTTGTGGTCCTTGTCCTCTTCTCTGTATCCCATAAGGTCTTGCTGGCTTTTAGTTTATTATGATTTTTATGTCTATATCTCTATTC
>NW_011899456.1:2394-4033 GCF_000151845.1 Pteropus vampyrus | reverse complement strand
TGCTCCGGGCCTCAATCTCCCTAATTAATCTCTTAACCTCCTGGGTCCTTTCTATCTCTTCTTTGTAGGGCTGGCAGATAAAATACAGGAACCCACTTAAACATGCATTTTCGTCTATGGCCATGCCACCCCGAGCAAGCCGGATCCCGTCTGATCTCGGAAGCTAAGCAGGGTCGGGCCTGGTTAGTACTTGGATGGGAGACCACCTAGGAAGACCAGGTGCTGTAGGTGTAAAAAATAAGAGATTGTAAGCTGACAAGGTCCTTGCAATCTGTGAGGGCAACCAAGGGTTGCCTTGCCTAAAAATAAACAAATAAATAAATAGAATTTAAAAATAAATGTGCATTTCAGACAAGAAACAAATACTTTTTTGGCATACGTAAGTCTCAAAGATCACGTGAGATATATTTGCACTACAAAAATTATTGGTTATTTCTCTGAAATTCAAATTTAATTGGGCATCTGGTATTTTTATTTGCTAAATCTTGGGCTATTTCACCTCCCTCTCTGTGCCTCAGCTCCCCACTCTGGAAAATGGGGATAATAATAGTGTCTACTGACCGAATAAGGCCCTTGCGAGGATTAAATGAGCTGATATGTGCTGAAAGCTTAGAGCAGTAACATAAACATCGGCCATCGGCCATCTCTGGATCCCCAGTGCCAGTACAGGGCCCAGCGCAGAGGAGATGTACATTCATTCATTCATTCAGCCATTCGCCCAGAGCACATGGCCCGCTCGTGATATGCCAGGCTGTGGTCGCTGGAGATGGACCAGGGGTCAGAGCATGAGGCTGCTCTGGACACCTGCGGAGCCTCCAGACCTTGGAGCTGCTGAACCGGGGTACAGTGATGGGAGTCTTCTGACCCAGGAGGTGGAGAGTGGGGACTCCTCAGTGGGGAGCCCCTGATGAGAGGGTCAGAGGTCCTTGCTGAGGAAGTAGAAACCTTCGGGGTGAGATGAAGCGGGGCAGGGAGCGTGGATGTGGCTTACTCGAGGAGCAGAGGGAGAGTGGGGGAGGGGTGACAGGGTTGGGAGCTGGGGCCAAAGGCAAGAACTTCTGAGGTCTCACCAGGGCCCCAGGGTTGGGCAAGCAACTGGTAGGGTCAAACTGCATTTTAGGGAGATGCCTCTGGTTTGGGGTCGGCGGGGCACCGGTGAGGTGGCCGCTAAAGCAGTGAGAACAATGGGGGAGGGCTTCTGGGCTGTTCCTTCCAGCTTCTCTCCACCCCAGGGCCAGTCTGGGGTCTCCTCCTCGGGAGCCAGGTAGATTGTCACTTCAATTAAAATGGAAAAGAACAAGAATCCAGCCACCAAGGAGAGGAGGCGGGGGGTGGGGACAGATAATACATCCACCTCTGCCCACACCCTCAGTCTGAGCCTGTCAGCGGTTATGCCACCTACCGGCTGGGTGGCTTTGGGCAAGTCACTCAGCCTCTCTGAACCTCAGTTTCCCCATCTGCAAGATGAGGACAATAACAGATTGTGAAGAGGACCCAAAGAAATGGCATATGTCAAGTGCCAGGCTTTGAATGGTGCCCAGGGAATGGTTCAAACCCAGGAGGGCCACCTGGGGCACCATTCTATCCAGATGGAGTAATGAGGGGATCACTGGGGAGAGCAGGACCCCCTCAGGCAGGT
>NW_011899456.1:0-319 GCF_000151845.1 Pteropus vampyrus | reverse complement strand
AAAACTTAGGCCAGAGGCAGCCCCCGGGGCCGAGCCTGACACACCTGCCAGGCTGCTGTCCCTCAGCCTGCCTCCCAGGCAGCCCGGCCTGTGCAGTGGGTGCAGGACTAGCCCCTCCGTCTGAGGGCGACGTGAGGCCCTCCGCCCTACCCCTGCCTCCCTCCCCGGCCCCAGCCACCACTCTGCCGCCCCCTCCAATGGCCACCTGAGCGGGTTATGAGTTCAGCAGTCGATCTGGGCTCACATCATCTTGTCTGCCCATCTTGTCTGCCGGGAGGATTTAGTGCGCAGCAGTCGGTCAATAGTGCGTTTGTTTTGT
>NW_011899455.1:2520-2849 GCF_000151845.1 Pteropus vampyrus | reverse complement strand
TTCTAAACTGGGTACTTGGGAAATAACTTTGTCATGGTATCTTTTGAATATTGAATTGCAAGGCTAATTTTTACTTTTTCTGTTAATTCAAATATGTTTTGACTGTGGTCCCAGGCATTCTTTGGTATCTATCTTCTGGCAATTCTAGAACTATCAAATTGGGGGGAAAGGTCATAAGAACAGGGACCAAGTAGTATCTCTAGAGCAAAAGGTGCCTTCATTTCACTGAGTTGTTTCTTTTTATTTGCAGAAAAAGAAAGAAGAGGGTATCATTGACTCCTCCGACAAAGAAATTGTTGCTGAAGCAGAAAGACTGGATGTAAAAGCCA
>NW_011899455.1:0-2470 GCF_000151845.1 Pteropus vampyrus | reverse complement strand
TGCTGAAGCAGAAAGACTGGATGTAAAAGCCATGGGTCCTCTTGTTTTGACTGAAGTTCTTTTTAATGAGAAGATTAGAGAACAGATTAAGAAGTACAGGCGCCATTTCTTACGAGTAAGCAAATTATTTTAGATTCATAAATGAGATTACAGTTGTGTGACCTTGGGAATATCACTTTAACTTCACTCCCTCATTTCTCTGTCACCCTGAAAATGGAGATAATTGACATGCTTTACAAGCATGGGAGTATCTGAAAACTACACGTGGTTCCTTATAGATAAAGTAATACAGGAAACTTTGTGCATTGACCTTTTTGAACCACTGTTATGGGGCCATTACTGAGGAACAACCCTAAGGCAATGAATATACTTGGATATTAGAATTGTCAACCTAGACCATCTGTAAAAGCTTGTTAATACAAAGATAATCTGTTTGCAGTTTTGTCACAACAACAAAAAAGCTCAGCGGTACCTTCTTCATGGTTTAGAGTGTGTGGTAGCAATGCATCAAGCTCAGCTTATCTCCAAGATCCCACATATCTTAAAGGAGATGTATGACGCAGACCTTTTGGAAGAAGAGGTCATCATCAGCTGGTCGGAAAAGGTGGGGAATGTATACAAACAGCTTCAAGATCAAAAATATTGAGACAGCTGTTGGGGCTTATCTGCAATAAGTAACTTCGAATACCTAGTCTCTTTCTGTATGAAAATGCAGTCCTTGTGCTTGATTTAACTCATAGGTGATTTCCACCATGGCAGCTTGTTTTGCTAGTAATAACAAAAGATATTCCTCAGACTCGGATATTCTTGTTGAATACATGTATTCTGTTGAGGATTTCAAGATTAGGGTGTGACCCAGTTCCCTCAGAGCTCAATATGGGCAGCTAAATGTATAAATAACAAGCTATTTTTTAAATTACCAAATTAAAAGAAAATTGTACCTAATGTTTTTTAGGCTTCTAAGAAATACGTCTCGAAAGAACTTGCCAAAGAGATTCGTGTCAAAGCAGAACCATTTATAAAGTGGTTGAAGGAAGCAGAGGAGGAATCTTCCGGTGGTGAAGAAGATGATGAAGATGAGAATATTGAGGTGTGAACCCTGGGGAAAGGGTTAAAATCAGTATTTGTGATGGGCGTTCAAGAACTGTAAAAGGGCAGACTTGGGTAATTGAGCTAGTCGATTATAGGCTGTTAATTTGGAAAATCATCCTTAACCGAAACGGTAGTGGAGGTAGTGGACTCACATACCCCACCTCACCCTCAGACCCACCCCCCACCCCCCCATTCAAAGTAAATACTAGAATTCCCGAAGTTAGGGTTTATTTAATGCAGGTCGAGTGTAGAGGTGTTAGTGGTCTGTAAAAACTAACAAGATACTGTTAGACTGTGGAGAGCTTTTCTTCTGCCTAAAAACTTTAATGAATAATAACTGCATCTAGGTAATTTTTCTGTTTACCATCGACTTAACATTACAGGCACATTGGGATAAAGGTTAACACTCAATAAATAATGTTTCCTTTATTAGGTGGTATATTCGAAGACTGCCAGTGTACCGAAAGTTGAAGCTGTGAAGTCTGACAACAAGGACGATGACATTGATATTGATGCCATTTAAAGGGGTGGGTACAACCCGGCTTAACAGTGTAATGCTGAGACTCTTTCTGCATCATCAACCAGAAGTGCAACATGTATGTGCAAAAGCTAAAAAGAAATGGCTTAACATCATGCTACACTTTTTACTAAAAATGTATTGCTGTGAGTGGTCTGTAATTAAGCCCAGTGAGACATCTAGGGAGTCCATACACATATCAGTGAGCAGATGTAGTTTGCTTATTTATAGCATGTTTCTTTTTGAGAAATTAGTGGTGGACACATTTGGATCACATTTATACAGTTATAAAAATAAAGATTTGATTTTGGTCATTCTTCATATTTTTGGCTCTGAATGACTTAAGCTGAAATAATTGGCTCCTTTTAAAAATGTACCATCATTTAACCTGATAGGATTCTTGGGGCCTGTTAGAAATTGTTAGGTGCTAAGACTGTAAAATGGTCTTCAGCAGAATGTAAACAAACTTATTTGTAATTACCTTACTCAGCTGTTAAACACAGTACTTTAAGTCTTGTCTCTAGTTCCTCAAATTGGCATCTGGTAATGTATATTCTTACGTACCTTGCCAAGGTGGACTAATAATTAAATGGCAGTGCAACACCTTTATTGTACTAAGTAAAAATGACCTGAGTGTCCTATAAATAATTTTAAGAGCAGTTTTTGAAACTTGAATTTTTTTTTTGTCAGTTTGTGTACACTTGCCCCAAATTGTAGTCTTTGAAGTCATTGTGCATTGCACGTTGGATGAGCCAGGGGAGTTATTACATTAACATAAGCATTTTCTGTGTATGTAGCTGTTGCTTTGTGCTGAGAGAAAACTCTTCAAGCTTTGGAGTATGATTAAATAGTAAGCTCAGT
>NW_011899454.1:2548-3859 GCF_000151845.1 Pteropus vampyrus | reverse complement strand
GCTCCCATGAGCCTGCCACCCCTACTCTTTCACCTGCCCTCCAGGGGTCCTGCCTTGACAAGAGGGACACCTGTCGACAGGGAGCGACAGTATCCAGAGGCAGGGGGTGGGCCGGCTCTGCTGGGAGGGTCGGATGGAGGTCAGGGCCAGTAGGAGTTTGTCCAAATGAGGTCACCGAGTGGCGAAGGGAAGGAGGGCGCGCGGGGACGGAGTGGGCAGCACGCACGAGGACGGTGAGCTGGAAAGGAGCGGGTCCCGCATGCCAGAGCGTGAGCAGGCACCGGCGGGGGCAGCGGGGTGAGGGTGAGGTCAGGTCAGCAGGCGCCGGACCATGGCAGGTGAGGGGAGCTGCATTTTCACTGACCTCGAGCTGCAAAGTAGCATGTCCCTCTCCTGGGAACGCCGATGACAAACCGCAGCAGTGCCAAAGTGGCTGTGTCTGCTACCAATGGAAGTCACGGATGTCACAGGACGTCCCCGGGTCATGGAATCTGCAACTACCGTTTACTCTCCTGTGACTTCAGAATCACTGCTCTAGTCATATGTCGCCTTGACAAAGAGACTCGTATTTGACTTAAAACCGTCGGCCATAACTGTTTCGCGTGCCTCGGCACTCTTTCATAATTCAGTGCGTTTCTGCTGTGCACAGAGAAGCGTCCTTCTGGAAAGGGGCGTGTTGCACGAGACAGGTTAAGAACCAGGAGCCTCAAAGGGCTTTGAGCAGCTGTGATGTGCCAGCTGCAGAAGGAGGAAAAGACTCGGCTAGCCCGGGGCTGCCTGGGGCAGGACTGGCAGAGGCTGTGCGAAGGGCCTAGAAAGCCTGGACCTGGGAGTGACGGAGGTTGAGGGGGAGGAGCCTGAGCCCGGGGTGGGCGGGGCCTTAGCAAGGGTGGGCGGGGATCTGAGAGGGTGTGATCCGGGCTCGGTGGGCGGGGCCCGGACCTGGGGCGGGGCGGAGCCTGGCCGGAGCCACGTCCACTCCGCAACACTCCTCCGCGCCCCTGCAGCACCTGTACGTCTGGCTGGTGTCCGAGAAGGCCCACGAGCGGCAGCGGGCTGTGCGCAGCTGCGCCGCCCTCCTCAGATTCCTGAACGACAACCTGTACCTGCACGTGAGTGCCCGGCTGGCCGGCCCGATGCCCCAGAGCCCCTCTGTTGTCCCAGCCAAGCCACCCTCCTTCCCAAGCCTGCTGAGGTTCACTGTTCAGGGTGGACCCCTGAGTGCGCCGCACCAGCCGGGTAACCCCCCTTTTGAAACAGGCTGGGGGTGGAGGGTAAGGACCTCTCGAGTCCTCCCCAGCTAGCCTCTGA
>NW_011899454.1:0-379 GCF_000151845.1 Pteropus vampyrus | reverse complement strand
CACCATCACCACCATCATCACCATCATCACCACCACCACCACCATCACCACCATCATCACTGTCACCATCATCACCACAAATTCTCCTGTCACAGCCACCTCCAGCTCATATTCATTCATGCCTTGGGTTAAAGACAGACATCTCAAAAGTACTTACCAATCCTGAAATTGTAGTATTCTAGGATTCTAAGAGTCTAATCACCATTCCAACTTGAAGTTCTTCACAAACATTCTAAATACTAGAACTTTAACCAAAATTTAACATTTTAGAAAACAAGTTAAACGTAATCTTGTAACAAATGTTCTAACCAGATTTGTAATCACCTAAATTCTGTTTAAAAAGTTATTGTAAACCACAAATATGCCATTGAAATTATTT
>NW_011899453.1:3296-5844 GCF_000151845.1 Pteropus vampyrus | reverse complement strand
TTAATTTCACTTAAAAATTAACAATTCAACAAAACAAACATCATTCACTCCTGCTATAATAATAATGAATTTTCTGTAGGCATAAAAATTCAGACTCTAATGCTTTTCTTCCACTACAAAAAAGCTCTTGTGTATACTTTTATATCAGAAAATGTATTTGATGGATGATCAACCTCACTTTTGAAATATATTTATCTTTCCACAGTGTGCTAAAAATAGCTTTAAAGCTAAAAAAGCATGACAAATCCCATTTATTTCTTATTTGGAAAAAAGCTTTTGAATTATTGCATTTTTACACAATTGTTATCATTCAAAACTACTTTTCCTCCTAGTGAACAACACTTGCCTTTATTTACATGTTGACTTCTGGCAGTACCTGTGCGTATGTTTCCTTCTTTGATTGTGTTAAAATCCACTGTATATTTTATTTTAGACTTTACTAATAGCAGATCTTTGTAGCATGTATTATAATACAAAAAATCTCACTGAAAGCAATATGAAATAATACTCTCGAAAACCTATTTTCATTCATGGAACTTAAGTCATTTGTTGCAATAATTATTATTCTGAAATATGGAAAACAGTAAAATCTCAGCTTTCTTTTTATTTTTTGATATTAAAAAATGTGTGGTATAGATAAAATACTTAAATTAGTGTAATCCTGAGGATATGGTTTTAAAAGCAATTTGACTAGTTTTCTAAGAAATAGGGTTAAGATCAAGGGATAATTATAATTAAAATGACAGTGACTCTGCCTCAGAACACTCACACATCAGTTTATGATCTATGCCCTCAGATGTTTTATCAGTCTAAAAATATATATTAAAGGAGGAAATATTTAGCCTGTTAACTACTCTCTCTACAAAGTTTACATTGAATATGAAAGTGTACTTTTCAGACAAGTATCATTTTTAAAATTAGCATCTCCTGAAGGAAAAACTGAACTGCATTATGAATTAGTAGGTCAGGGTGGTATTCTACCACAATCTCAAACTTATTTGGCTTCAGTTTGCATTTTTGTAAAATTATAGACTTAGTTTACATTATTTTAAGATCTTCCTTGATCTTAGGTCTTTCCTTTGATTCTATAGTTCCTTATATTTAAATAACAGTGCTATAGATCATCTGTGATTGTAGATTATCAACTAAAACGTTCTATCAATGTTGAGCAGATTTCTTGACTTGTATTTGGTTGTTTTTGTTGAAGCCTAGGATGTTTGCAGAAAGTACAAAGATCTAGACTATGGCAAACAAATGTAAGCTATCTGGAACTTCGGGATTAAACTCTAAAAGTCCACTTTACGGCAGACCCTTCTTGCTACTAGAGCAATCACACCCAGGAATCAGAGGGTCAAATCAAGAAGCTGGACTTTTTCCCTCCTATTAACCCTTTTCTTTTTTTTGATGTGTTTGTTCAAAAGAGGGAAAGAAAAAGCAAACAGATGTTAGAAGCAACATAATTGTGAATACATATAAAATATGTGATAATTTTTTTTTAAATCGGAGCTACCATTTTTGATATTCTAATATGAAAAAGTCTTGACAAAGTAACTTAAACTTCCAGATATGATTCTGATGTACACTGTGAAGAATACTGCTCTACACCTTATGTGTGTTCCAAATACTATTTTCTTTTTCTTCTCTCTCAGTCTTGAAAAATAGACTAGATTTCATGTGCCTGCATCTTATGTATATAAATATTGTTTCTGAAAGACAGCTTATCAGATGTGTGGTATTTGAACCTCTTATTATAATTCTTTTTCATTTTCAGTTTTTGCTATTAGAACATCAAATTGTTCATCTGGTTGATAATCTCATAGAATTATATTATACCATTTTATTACATAATAAAAAAATAAATATCTCACCTTGAGATTCAAAGCAATTTATCAATGCTTTTCTGTGTCTGTTTCTGTAATAGCCCCTTCTGACATGTGCATGTCTATTTCAATGCTCCTCTGCTCATGCTGGTGATGGCCTGATGTCACACTCGTTCAAACTGGGATTATGCACAATGGGATTTTTAAGATAGGGTGAATCATGGATCACAGAATCAGGTAAGCTACATTTGATTGTCCAAAATCATTTAAATTCTCTGAACTAAATCAAAAGATTGTTGATCTCTCCTTAACCATGAATCTTGGTCTTTCATAGGAAAGGACTTGGATATTATAAATGACCAGATCAATCCATCCTTCATCAGTATCAAAAGAAAGACTGATTGTAATTCTGGGAAGATTAACACCTCCATGGAATAAACTGGCTTTCCTTCTGAGCATAGATTGTAGGGTGAATGGTATTCATATTCGACTCAATGCAAATCGAACTCTTCAGGCAATAGAGGTTAAATGAAAGAAATCTAAAACAAACAAACAAAAAAAGTATTTATGCAGAGAATTATAAAGTATTATATACACTTACATGTGTGTGTATGATAACAAAATTCACTGCACAAATGCTTTTATTTTCATGATTAATGTTTGCATAATGTACACATAAACATTTTAGTACATGGTTGAATATACAAAATAAAGCATACTGTACATTA
>NW_011899453.1:0-1950 GCF_000151845.1 Pteropus vampyrus | reverse complement strand
TTGCATGTGGATTCATTTTAAAATAAAAACTATTTTAAGAGTTATTTTGTGTATTTTTAATAATAGAAATTAAAATTGCAGCCATTTCTGAGAACTCCTGAACTTTCTATAGTCTATACTGAATTTTTAATTATAGAATTTATGTTACTTAATGTGGCTTTGGTCCTAGTACTTTAATTGTTTTTTTTATACTGTTCCTATACAGGTATTTCTTTTCTCTACAATAAATGTGCTAGTGACTTGAGGGAAAATATGGTACCTTCTACTACTGAATCTTTCACAACACCTCACCTAATAACATTTATTAACTATTTTATAACTTAATCTTTGGACTATACCTATGTTTGAAATTAAAACGTCCAAAACTTAATTAGCATAGATAATTAAAATATCACTTTACCTACTGAGAAAGGCCATTTCGGATCAGCAGAATGATTTCTAAAATTCAGATAAAGTAATATAAAGGAAAATTTATTTCTTTGAAATATTTCACTTATTTATCTCCTGCCTTTCTCAGACATAAGCAGTATTGACATTCCAAGCTCCTAAAGATTTATTGTATTCGTTCATCAGTTTGGTCATTCTCTAAAATGTTACTTTCCTTAAAGAAAAAGTGATCCTCATCTTTGAAAACTATTCTAACAATTATGTATTTTTCTTCATTTTCCCTGTATACTTATCTAGATGCTCATTCTCTTTCTTTTTTTTCTAACTCTGTAAGAAATATATCTCTAAATGATATCTCAGAATAAAAAGTATGCTTTCTCATAGTATTAAGTGGTAAAAATAGCCATTGGTATATAGGGCAGCTAGAATCTTTAGATGTTTTGACTTTCGATGCATTCTAGGACTACTTTAAGTGATAGCAAGTTTTATTTTGTGTTTCTTTCTTACCACTAACAAATGGACACCTTAGATGTTTGACTTGACTTAGATATTTGCAGAAAGCACTGTTAGAAATCTATTACGTGGTGCTACTCACTTGACTTTGATATTCTGTAAACATATATATGATTGCTTTTAGGGGAAAAATCCAAACTTGCCACACATTAGGCATAAGTGAATTTTCTCTAAGACTCAGATTTTGGTCCTGAATCATAAAGTGTATAAGAGGTATATAACAAATACAGATTGTTTCTAGATGCTGAAAATGCAGGCACTGTTTATAACTCATATTTAGCAGTACATTTTGAGAATCGATGCTCTCAGGATTTCAGTGGGAGTGTGTCATCCTGCTATCCTAGTTCCCTCTCTCTCTCTCTCTCTCTCTTTCTCTCTCTCTCTGAATTTCTTTCAATACAGAGAGAGAAAGAATTTCATTGGTAAATACCATAAACCCATGACAATGTTATCCTTTTCAATATCTGCAGTCCTCAGATTACAGCAGAATTTCTGTTGGGTCACCAAAAGTGTAAGTTCGATCTTTTAAAAAGGAATTATAAGCAATAAGATCATGTCCTTAATGAATTTTTAAGTCAGTAGTTTGGAGTGAAGAATGCATTTTTCTCTAGAAACAATGCTGTGCATGGTATTTAGGTTTTTAATCTAGTGTACAAAAGTTGGCTTCATCTATGTACAGTGCATCAAAAAGAAGCTTATATAACATATTTATCATAAGAAATAGGTCTTCCTTCCTGGAAAAAGTAAAGAAGAGAAATATTAGAATATGTACCTTTTGATTGGGTACCAGGCCAACTTTAGGACAAATTTCTAAAAAAGAGAAGATTGATTTTTCAACAACTATCTCTCATCTGGGTGGCAGATGTCTAGTATGAGAGTCACTGATGCCTTTCTTATACAGACACTGTAAATCAATCCCAGAGCTTTTTCATAATGAGCTTATACTTGCCTTCAGAATCCTCAATATGATGATTTAAATTTTGATAATGCATTCATTTGGCAGATTATTATCTGAATCTCAAAAAGGGTTGATGTGCCTAATGGTAATAT
>NW_011899452.1:0-3513 GCF_000151845.1 Pteropus vampyrus | reverse complement strand
CATTTTCTGTAATTCTGGTTTGGTGGTGATAAATTCCTTTAGTTTATTTTTGTCTGGGAAGCTCTTTATCTGCCCTTCAACTCAAAAAGATAGCTTTGCTGAATAAATTGTTCTTGGTTATATATTCTGGTCTTCATCCTGTAGAATATTTTTTTGCCAAGCCCTTCTGTCCTGTATAGTATTGGGAAACCAGCTGCCAGTCTTATGGGTGTTCCCTTTTACCTAATTATTTCTTTTTCTCTTGCTACTTTTAATATTCTTTCTTTGTATTTAATCTTTGACATTCTAATTATGATGTGTCTTGATGTGGGCCTCTTTGGATCCCTGGTTTTTGGAATTCTCTGAGCTTCCTGGGGTTTTATGTCCATTTCCTTCACCAGGTTAGGGAAGTTTTCCATCATTATTTTTTCAAATAGCTGTTCAACATTTTGATTTTCTTCAGTTACACTGATCAGATGAATATTTGGAGCCTTAATAGTGTCCCATATGCTCCTTAAATTATTTTTATAGTCTTGGCATCTTTTTTCTTGCTATTCTGATTGAGTGTCCTGATTGGCTCTCCCATCCTCTAGATAGGGCATGTGATCCTCTTCTTTATTCACTTTGTTTATTCCTTTGTTTATTCCATTTAATATACTTCTCATCTCAGATACTGTTTTCTTCATTTCAGACTGGTTCCCTTTTATAATTTTCATTTCCATTTTTATCTTTGTTGGAGTTCTCTGCACTTCCCAAAAGTTCATTGAGCATCCTTATAACTAATGTTTTGAACTCTGCATCTGTTAAATTACTTGACTCCATTATACCTAGATCTCTGTTTTGCTCTGTCATATGGTTTCTGCTTCTTTATCTTCCCATTTTGGCTGCCTTTCTGTGTCTGTTTCTATGTACTAAGCAAAGGTCCTAAGTCTCCCAGTCTTATTAGTGCGGATTTGTGTAGTAGGTGTCCAGTGGCGCAGTCCTGAGAGGGGTTCAGCTGCAGGCCAAATTTAGCCCAAGCCTATACCCCTTTGGGGCCACCTGTCAAGATTCAGCAAGCAATCCACAGATGCTGTGCTTATAATTGCCTCCAAAGGCCACACCAACTGCCTCCAGTGTGAGTCTAGGCACTGCTCAGCAAGGAGCACCTGACTCGCTGAGGATACTGCTGGATGTGGCTTGGATGGGGCCACAAGTTGGAGGAGGTGGGGTTTCAGGGAATCCTCTGAGAGAAGTGACCTCTGTTATCGAGTTTGATGATGTCACAGATGGCGGCACTGTGTTCTGCGCACTGATTAGGGGAGAGGGCTCAGCAGGAAACAATGGATACCGCCCGCACTTCTGTACTGAGCAGGTCTCACCTCAGCCCTCACTCCCACAATATCTCCCTGTAAGTCTCTGTAAATCTCCAAAGTAAGTCCTTGGCACCCCCTGCCCGCAGCCTAATTGGCACTGGTTCTCAGAGTGAGCAGGTCTGTCATCACGAAAATCTGCTCATGGCTATGGCCCCTTTAAGAGGCGTCTGCCTCTGCCACTGCTACAGCCTCCGTCCTCGCCCTGTCCTACCTTCTGCCATTGCAGGGTGCTTTCTTGGATTTCTCCATAGTTGTATGGCTTGTTCATCTAGATCCCAGGCAGTTTTTTCTTGCTGCTGCTCCTTGTTTCCGTCACAACTTTGATTTGGTTGCCAGAGGGATGAACAGAATCTCTATCATCTATGCCATTTTTTTCTCTCTCCCCACATGTTTTAAAGGAACCAGTCAGTACCTGATATACATTGCATTTTATTGCTCCATTGTTCTGAAAAGTCCTTCACTTATTTCAAATTCCCCTTGGTGTACTTTTACTTATCTGTTAAACCTAGAGCACATGTAGACACCCCTACATTTATTCCTTCCCAAAGTCCACCCCCCATAGTCCTCTATGCATTTCTTAGTGCAGTAGGAATTTTTATATTATATTAAAATTATTTGTTGAAACATCTGTGTCACTAGGCCAAGATCCTCAAAGGCAGGGGCTGTTTCTATCTATCATGGTTGTTTTTTTTTTCACATCTTAGATATTTGTTAACTTGAATTGAAAATGAAGAAATTCTCTGTTCATTGAGAATTGTTGTAGACTTTATTCTGAAATCAATCTCTTACAGATTCAAACTTCTCTATCTATATAAAAGTTTCACTCTTTTTATCTTTTTCTCTCTTGGATCAAGTTTCTTGGGAATGTTATATATATATGCACATATATATCTACATATAAAAAATACCTCATATTTGTTTATTTGTTATTGTGGCAGAGATAGGTGCCTACCAATGTGCATTCTCCCCTTCTTACTTATAAGTTGTAAAAACAAAACAAAACAAAACAACAGAACAGAAATCTATATTTTTAACCTTCCCTACAAAAAAGGGTAATCATGTTGCCCAGTTCTGAGATGTGAATGGAAATTATTGGGTAGGACTTAAAGAGAAACCCTTAAAAGGAGAACAGATTTTGCTGGTTTAAACATTTTTGCCCTTTCCCTTTAAACTTCCCCTTCTTTCTCTCTCAAATCTAGATGGATACAAGGTTGGAGATGGAGTGATTATCTTGGGACCACAATGTGATGAACACACTAGGATGGCTGAGCGGAAAAAGACAAAGAATTCGGGTCCTGATTACATCATGAAACCACCGGCCAGCCCTGAATATTCTACTTTGAGGGAACAAAGCAAAGGACAAGATTTTAAGCCATCAGAAAGAAACTGAGCTCTTAGACTACTCCCTCTGGGAGCTCTGAGCTGCCGTGTGAAAGTCTGACTTGACCACTCTACTGGAAAGGCCACAAACAGGTGTATATCCTACCTGGGCCTAGCCTCTCAGCCATTACCACCAAGGTACCAGGCAGTAATTGAAGTCATCTTGGAACTGCCAGATAAGCTTCCTGGTCACCCCAATGCCAGCAAATGACCTCTGTCAACTCTACATGGAACAGAAGAATCACCCAACTGATCTTTGGCTACGATATCATGATATATAATAAAGTGGTTGTTTTTAGGGAAAAAAAAAAAAACAAAACCACAACAACTTCAATTCTCAGCTATTGGTCCTACCTTCCTAACCATTCTAACCACTCCCTGTTCCAGGGAGGCTTTTCCACATGGTGTCTGGGGCCTACCAGCATTTCCCTTTGTCCTGTTCCTCCTTTTGTACAAGTAGCCATCTTAAAATGGCTTAACAATGTTTTCTATTGTTAAACATAGAAAGCCACAAGATGATCAGCATATTTAAGAAGAAAAGAGACATTGACTAAATATGCAGGATTTAATGTGGTTCTAAACAGAACATATACTAAAATGCACAATATTCATTGTGAAAATCACCAGGGCTACTGCATTGAGACTTCTTAGGATTTTATGTAAATGAAACCTCCAGCAGTTAAACAATAGCAGTGACTGGGAGGCACTTTTGGAAAATATAATGAAATATAAGCAATACAGCTATATTAGAGTTTTCTAGAGAAACAGAACCAATACGATGGATAGATAAATAGCATAT
>NW_011899451.1:2368-3137 GCF_000151845.1 Pteropus vampyrus | reverse complement strand
CCTAAAACCATGTCACGTCCCTTGCGGATTGTAACACAGTCTCCAAACACTGGCTTGGTCCTTACTGCGCACTGTCCATATCGTGAGGGCTTCCCGCTCCCGATCCCATCGAACAGTCTGTGTTTTCTAGCTGAGTCACTATAGCAACACCTGGGATAAGCATCCCTGTTTTAGGGAAGAGAAAATCGGAGGTTAACAGGTGAAGCGATGAGCCCCGCGGGTGAGTAAGTGGCGGGATAGGAGCCAGGGCGGGTGACAGACCTCGCTTCGGCTCCAGGCTCTGCTGCCCAGCCCCGGCTCTGCCGTCAGCCGTGTCCCCGCTGGTCCCGAACACGCCGACTCCTGGCAGCCGTGCTTCGGCGCCGCCCTTTTCCTCACGGAAGAAGCCCACGTGCCAGAACGTAGGACCCCGTTAGTGTGGCACCTTCCTCCTGACCCGCCCCACCCGCCCCGTCCCCTGTCCCCTGCCCTGTCCCCTGGGAGCTCTGGGCTGCTGGTGGGGCTCACACCCCCTGGGTGATCTGTGGCTCCTGGCCGCGAGAGTCTGTCCGTCAGGGTCAGAAGGCCCCTCCGTCCACTGCCCACCTCCGCTCTCCTCTGTACTCATCTCGTGCGGCCTCACCTCCGTTAAGACCCCCCCAGACAGCTCCTCCCCACCCCAGGGTGGGCCGCTTGTCTTTCTCCTGACGCCTTGAGCTCCGAGCTCCATCTCACCTCACTATGACCACCTGCTGCGTTTCTGTCTCCCTCCCAAAAGGCGATGTCCCCT
>NW_011899451.1:0-1206 GCF_000151845.1 Pteropus vampyrus | reverse complement strand
CTGCCTCGACAGGGCCCCTCACGTCCCTTCACCGTCCTCACCTGGTGTCTGAACCTCGCAGAGACGCCCCGCCCAAGTCCATCCTGGCGCGCCCCGCTCTGCTCTGTGTTCTGTGCCCGGTTTGTGTTTATCATACCCTAACACCTGGCCACGTGGTGGGAGGGTCCCTGAGGGGTGCGGAGGACCCCAGCTCTCTTATTAAAGTTGAATTCCGGGTGCCCAGCGGAGGGTATGGTGCAGAGCAGCTGCCGAGCCAGCCCCTGTTTCTGAAACGCACGAGGAGTAAAGGAAGGAGGCCAGGCTCCCGCCCGCCGAGCCTCCCCACCTGCCACGTCCCACCCACGCTCTGCCAGGCAGCTCAGACCCCTCCCGGGCGGCCTCCCGGGTCGTGGGATGACGTCCCCGCCTCTGCGGTCCCATAGCGCCTTCACAGACATTTCCCCTCGCTCTGGTCACACACTGTAGTTCTCTCTTTACTGGGCTCTTGTTCTCCCACAGGGTGTGGGCTCTGCAAAGGTGGAGGTTTTAACCGAATCATCCTAGTTTTCCTGACCCTTAGGGGTCTGCCTATGGGATACATTTGTCGAATAGATGGGCAAGAAAATACGTAATGCTTGGCAGCAGAGTCCTATATCCTACGAAAGCAGGATGCCAGGATGAACCGAAACACCTCTGTCCTTCTGGGGAGTTGCGAATGGGAAGAAAAGGGACAACTTAAGTAAAGGGACGGCTCACAGATCTGCCTAGAAAACGCTTTTGCAAGCCCTCCCGGTTCCCAGAGTCCTCCTGGGACTCAGGTGATAATTAGCGATGTTCACACAAAGGCAACAAGGCAAATGAAGCATCTTTAACGTGCTCAACGCCAGAGTCTCCAGTAGAGATATCAGCAGGTAACTCCTCACAAGAGATGACAGCTACCGCTGAAAGGTCGCGAGGGACGACGAAGGGGACAAAGGTTACGTTTCAGTAAAAGATGGTTCACGGTATCTGACTGTGAACTCCTGCTCTTGAAAAAAATGGACATTTATAGCTCCTGACTATTTTGGTGTCCTGAGATCAGTTTCAGTGTATATGTTGGGCAGGGGGCTTGGTTCCCACACCAACAACAGGCCATCCTTGGGACACCAGCTGGGCGTCCGATGATTCAACTCGATTCTGACGCTGTCTACCAGGAGACAGCATCACAGCATCAGAGAGCACAGGGCT
>NW_011899450.1:4751-7196 GCF_000151845.1 Pteropus vampyrus | reverse complement strand
CTCAGGCCATGTAGATTAGCAGAAAAAAAAAAAACAACACAGGTAATAATATTTGCAAAATTTGTATGCTGGATGTTTACACTAGAATTAATCATAGCAATGGTGTAAGAAAGATGGCTCCATCAGCCAGGTGAAGAGAGAAAGAAGTCAGGTGAAACATCACATCTTAAGAGATACAGTTAGACTACTAGATCTATTTGATGAAGGAATATGATCGATCTTTACATAATTAGAATTACACGGATTTCTGCCTTTTATGGTGCTTCCTGAAAACCAGACCTCATACTATATCATTTTTTTTAAGCAGTTTACAAAGTTTCATTATATAAGCAGCCAAGTGATGAGTTATAATGCATATGGATAAATGAAAAAAATACTTTACTCCAAGTTACTCTTGTCGTGGTGACACTAAATTATTCTGAAAACAGCAGTATGTTAGTGCAATATGATTGCAAAATAAAATACCTTTTAAATAAGTCAGAATGTGTATGGTCTCTGTTTCATAACTAAATGCATCTTGCAGTGTAGCAGAAATGTTATCTGTCAGTCATTCCACATAGACTGCTACTGACTAAAGAAAGGTAAATCCCATCACTTATAATGAGTTCACTCAGAGAGTATACATTTATTTTGTATCCTTGTCAGGTAAAATGATTGTTTTCACCATGAACTGATGCTTCAACAATAACACTGTCACTAATCAATAATAAAATTAGAAATCAATATTTCTATTTTCACCACTATTATATTTTTCTGTTGAATTCTGAAATCAATTTTAATGGATTTGTAACTTTAAAAAATAGTTTATGGAGAGGACAGAGGGAGAGTGGGAGATGTTATTTATATCCTGGCCAAGTATTTATTGAGCCTGTATTGTATATAACTGGCTTTTTCACTTAATAACTAAGATATTATACATCTTAAAAATAGTGATGGTAGAATCTATTTAAAAATAAAACACAAGTTGCTATAATAAATTATAATAAATTTTGTATTTGATTTAGTTTAGCATTATCATTCATTATTTTTTTAAAAATCTTTGAACTTCATTTTTCTCATTCTATGAAATAATAACACTTGTCTAAAAATAATAGATGTGTGGACTAAAGGATAAACTAAATACAAAAGTACAGTGCACTTTGTTAAATGTTTTAAAATTTAATTATAGGTTATGGATTAATGTAATATGAACCTGTGATTTCTAATTCTCTCTCAAATATACTTTGTTTATAGAGCAAAGGCCAGTGAACCACTTAACATAAACTTATCTCTAGAATCAATATTTTAAAGTGGTTTTACCCAACAGTGAACTTGACTTGCATGTCTTTTAACAATGGTATTTAGACTCATTCATTCACTCATTATAAATCATTCATTCAATCATTTTCCAAGGGATAGGCTGAATATCTGAATATCTAAGATTACAAAGACAATTCAAGTATCATTCTTCTTAGAGGGATTCATAGTAGTAAAGAAGACAGGCATCTATAGAAATAAATATAATACAAAGTGCATGGAAACATGCTATGTAACGGGAAATAGGGATTGACTATTTCTGCTAATTCTGCAATAGAGTTCAAAGAAAACTTATAACAGAGATTTTAAACAAAGAAATGTGAGTATGAAGAATCTGAGTTGAATTAAGAATATGTAAAGTGTTACTGTGTTTTAGAACAGGCAGTATTTGTTGCAGCTGGGCCTGGAGTTTACTGACAGCAAGAAATAAAGGTAAGGAAAGCATTTAGGACCAACTTGTGAAGAACTGTTACTGACATATGTTGTCTATTTTACTATAGTTCTTAAATTTTATGTGTAGGAAGGACATAAAGGATGATAATTAAAGATTATTCTATAAAATGTCATCCACAGCTCTGCCACAGTAGAAATCAAATTTATTATAGTTATTTCTTTCCCATTCTGAAGATGTCATAAACACCATTTTCTTCCAAACTCACAGCACTGATACATTCTTCTCCTGAATTGCTTGCTAGTTTGTCCTCTCCATTTTCAATACCCACATTCTATTTTGAGACTCTACCTTATTGTATTTGCTGTACCCTGCTGTTGGTGTGCATCTGTATGTGTGTGTGTGAAGCGTGTTCATTCACAACATGAAGGCTTTCCTTTTAAATTTGTCACAAAAGATATACATGCAATTAATTTGCATGAGTAGAATATTCATATCAAAATATATTTTGAATATCTCTATGAATATCTTAGTAATCCATAACTTCTTCAGCAAATGCAAGATATCATTAGTTAGTACCACTACATTATTTAAAATATTTAACACTGATGCCAATGGAAACACATACATTTAACATAGAGACAATTACCTATCAGGTTCAGGAGACAATAGGTGGAAAGATTTCTTTAGCCTAGTATATAGAAGGGAGACCCTATAGCACTCATGACAAAATCCCATTTAAGATAACAGCAATATGA
>NW_011899450.1:0-1961 GCF_000151845.1 Pteropus vampyrus | reverse complement strand
GGTCCACAGCAAAATTGGGAAGAAAGTAGGAATTACCGGATATCCCTTCCTCCCTACACACATACAACCTCCAACCATCAACAACCTGTACCAGAATAGTTTATTTGTTACAATGGACGGACCTACGCGGACATATCTTTTTCAACCAAAGTTTATATTTTACTTTAGAATTCACTCTTGGTGTTGTACATTCTATGGGTTTGAACAGATGTATAATAACATGCATCCATTATAGTATCACACAGAATAGTTTAACCGCCCTAAAAATTCACTCTGCTCCACCTGTTCATCCCTCCCTCCCTTCAACCCATGGCAACTACTGATCTTTTTACTATCTCCATAGTTTTGCCTTTTCCAAAATGTCACCTAATTGAAATTGTACAGTGTGTAGCCTTTTCAGATTGGCTTCTTCACTTAGTAATAGGCATTTAAGTATCCTCAATGTTTTTTCATGGCTTGATAACTCATTTCTTTTTAGTGCTGAGTAATATTCATAGTCTGAATTTAATACGGTTTCTTCATATATTCACCTACGGAAGGATATTCTGATTGCTTCTAAGTTTTGGTGATTACGAATAAAATTGATATAAACATCTGCGTCCAGTTTTTTGTGTGGACATCAGTTTTCGACTCCTTTGAGTAAATATCAGAGTATGATTGCTGGATCTTATGGTAAGAGGCAGTTAAGTTTTGTAAAAAGAATTAACTATCTTCCAAAATGGTTGTACCATTTTGTATGCCCACCTGAAATAAATAAGAGATTCCGATGTTCCACATCTTCACTAACATTTGGGTTGTTAGTGTTCCAGATTCTGGCCATTATGTTAGGTGTGTAGTGGTATCTCATTGTTGTTTTAATTTGCATTTCCCTAATGGAATATAATGTTGAACATCTTTTCACATGCTTATTTGCCATCTGTATGTCTTCTTTGGTGAGGTGTCTATTCAAACTTTTCTCCATTTTTTAATTGGGTTATCTGTTTTCTTATTACTGAATGCTAAGAGTTCATGGTATATTTTAGATAAGTCTCTTATCAGATATGTTTTTCCCAAATGTATTTTCAAGGCTATGACTTGTCTTACTCTCTTCAAAGTGTCTTTGACAGTGAAGACATGTTTAAATGTTTCGAAGTCCGGCTTATTAATTATTTCTTTCATGGATCATGATTCTTGTGTTGTATCTAAAAAGTCATTGCAATATTCAATGTCATCTAGATTTTTTCCTATATTATCTTTTTAGGAATTTTGTATCTTTTTACTTTATAGTTAGATCTGTAATCTATTTTGAGTTACTTTTATTAAGATTGTAATGTCTATGTAACTTTTTTGCAAGTAGATGTCCATTTGTTGCAACACCATTTGTTGAAAATACTATCTTTTCTCCATTGCATTATGTTTGCTCTTTTGTTGAAGGTCAGTTGAAATATGTATGAAGTCTATTTCTAGGCTCTCTATTCTGTTCTATTAACATATTTATCTATCATCTCATCAATATCACACTGTTTTGATTAGCATAGCCTTATAGTAAGTCTAGATGTTGAATAGCATCTGTCTTCCATATTATGCTGGTTATTCTGTGTCTTTTGCCTCTACATATAAACTTTAGAATCAATTTGTCGATATCCACAGAATAACTTTTTGGGGTTTTGATTGGTATTCCATTGACTCTATAGATACAGTTGAAAAGAACTGACAATGGGCATAAGGTATATTCCAAGGACAGGGGTGGGGTGAAAGATTTATTGCTCAGCTCCAGCACAAGGGTCAACGTGTATTCATGAGCTCTCCATGACTTCCCTGTAAATTTATAACTACCATAGGTGATTACAGTGCAGGAGGGTCAAGACCATATTTTGAAAAGCCACAGTTAGAAAGACAAAGTTTTATCAGTATGTATTTATATCTTTTTTTCACTTTTTACCTCCATCTTATCATGCCAACAAATGCATACATGTATGGAA
>NW_011899449.1:7369-8710 GCF_000151845.1 Pteropus vampyrus | reverse complement strand
GCGTTGACTGACAGCCAGCTGTCTTGAAAAGAGCTCATGGTGTCACCTGAGACAAGCTTGGAACCGGTTCAGTGGGGATCTGTTACATCGCGGGAGAAACAGTCTCCACGGTTGGGCATTTATCAGTTCCTTCCTAATTTCCATTTTATTTTTTGATTCGTGCAACCCAGGCCTGTGGTCTGCTAAGCACGGAATTGTTTGTGTGTCAGTAAAGGTTTTGTAAAGAAAAAATGATTTTGTTTAACACTCGAACTACTCAGCATAGTGTGGAAGGGCTTGGCGTCGTGGTATTTCACTGGGCCGGACACAGCGATGGCGGATCACGCGACCCCTGGGCCGGATTAAATGCAAAGAGGACGAATGAAACGCAGCCGGCCGCAGCCGTCGGTTCAGCCCCGCGCTTTCTGCTCCTTCCTACGACCGCAAACTTCAGAGAGCTGCCATGTTCTCCTTCAGCCGCTAGAGTTCTCGGAGGCCAGGCCAGAAAGCTTCCCAGGCCGCTTGCGTGGGGCCTGGAGCGAGAGGCCACCGCCTCCACATGACCCAGAGCGAAACCCCCAAGTGTTTCCCTGTCCGCTGGGGCTGGAATGTGGGCCCTGGAGGCCCCCCCGCCCCCATGGTGCCGGAGGCCTGCCCCCCACGGTGCTGCTGCTGGCTCCCTAGATCATTTACCAGGTCCCCCTCTCCCGCCCCGTGGGAACACCGGGACGGTGCTGAATCTCTGCATGTACAGCAAGCCTGGCCTTCCCTTTTAAATCCCCCAGCCCCAACCTTGCTGTTCCCACGACTTGTGTCTGCCCTTTCCCAAGACCTGGGAAGGGCTTCTTCGTGCCCGCCGGCGTGCAGCGCACAAGGACCAGCTCACGCAGGACAGCCCAGCCCGACACGCGGGTCTTCTGGGGGGACACGGATGCACGCTGCGTCCCGACCAAGCGAGACTCAGACCATGGCGAGGCTCACGCCGGGGTTCCGAGTCGCAGGCGCACCTGCGACAGGTGGTACAGGTGTGTGCCTTCCTCCCCGTTCTTCGGTCTAAGTTAACCGCTGTTGGTATGTCGTGTGTTCTCTCTCTCTCTGTCGCTGGAGTCGAGGCGTGGGCCATCCCGACACGCCTTCCTGAAAGGGCGCAGACGGCACGAGCGCAGACTCGGCCTTTCCCGTGTGTCACTCTCTCCCCGGGCGTGCGAACGCTTGAACGTGAACTCTCACCGGAGGACGCGGCGTGCTCGCAAGCAGACACGAGCGGGTAACGCTTGCACTGCTGGCCGCGCCTCCAGTCGGAAATGTAACTGTGTTTGCTTCCTCCCTCCCGTTTTTGCAGTCGGGTATGATACGAACGCA
>NW_011899449.1:0-1829 GCF_000151845.1 Pteropus vampyrus | reverse complement strand
CTTTTAACGAAGTTAAAACTTACTGATGATAAACGCCAGAACTATTTTTAAAAGGCTTGCTTCAAGGGGACGGAGTGTGTTTTGTCTTCTAATTAGATTAGGTCAGGATTTATGGTGCTTTCTAGGAAAGCCGGCTCTGCGGCGAGGGGCACGCGTCCAGAGCAGTTAGTGAAACCGCCTCGACCGCTGCAGACGAACCGGTCGTGCTGCAGACATGGGACCAGCTTCACGACCTGTCGGGTCCCTCCCAGTCTGCGAATCAGGGACCGGCGAAAGCCAGCGCTGTCGCGCGCGTCGGCACCGTTGGTCGCTTTGTCATACTCTTTGGCGAGTTGGTGCCACGAAGCCTTGGGCTCCAGTCTTTGGACGTTGTGCTTCTGGAGGCTGGCTAGTCCTTCGACCCAAACGACCCTCTCTCGTTGTAGATCAGGATGACATTCCGCGTAGGTGATTCTCGCGGCGATTTCCGTGACACCGCACTGCGTGGACTTTTCTTAAATGTGTGTTTCGCCTTAACACGAGTTGGCGTCGCAGAGTGTTAAGGGTTCTCCGGCTCGTGTCACGAACGTTCCTTTTGAAATTTCGTTTCGCCGTCCGGGGTCCCAGGGCCGGTCTGGGTGGTGAGTTTGCTCTCGCTTGCTCGCTGTAGACATGCCCAAGCCCCCCGCGGAGGACCTGTTCGTCTTGCCCGACGAGTACCAGCCCGGCCCGCGCAGCAAGCGCGCTGTCCTAAAGCCCCGCGGGAATGAGGAGCTGCACGTGGAGACGCTGGTGGTGGTCGACACGCAGATGCTGCTGAACCACGGCCGGGAAAACGTCACCACCTACGTGCTGACGATCCTCAACATGGTGAGCGTCCCCACTCGCGCGGCCACACGTGCCGTCACGCCCAGCGGGCTGCGTGTGCGCGTGCGCGTGCGTGTGCGCGTGCGTGTGCGCGTGAGTGTGTGCGCGTGCGTGTGCACGTGAGTGTGTGCGCGTGCGTGTGCACGTGAGTGTGTGTGCATGCGTGTGCGTGTGCACATGGTTCATGCCCTTCTCTTTGCTATGGATTTACGTCTCCTACCTTGAAATAGTCCATCTGCGATAACTCCTTCCGTTTTACTGTGCTCCCGTCCAAAGAGCCGTTTTCAGAACTGCAGAGAATAAATTAAGGGAGGATAAATAATTTGACCCTCTCCGTACACCGGTGACGTGTTTTGATGTACTGATGTCATTAGTTACCAGAAATCCATAAGGGGATGATGAGACATTTTAGTGCAAGAGATCTGTTTATCACCATTATATGTGTGATTATGGATGGTTATATAGAAACGGCTCATTTTTAGCAATATTTATATCCACATATTGCATTTACATTACTTTATCTACAAAACAGAGGTAGAGCACAACCTTTAGAATGTCCTCTCAGATGAAATGTCTGTGTCTCAGATTAGCAGCTGTAGTGATTATGGCAGAGTGGTGACAGGCATCTAAATCCCACTTCGCCTAAGTGACATCCAGATAACAGAAGGTAAAATCTTGGGCCACCAAAATGTGTTTTAAAAATTAGATGTGATGACAGTATTTCACATGTATATTTTACGTTCTACCTCGATAAAAAAAAGAGCACCCCACATGCGTTTCACGCTTCCGTTTGCCACGTGATTATGGCGGGTCGCGTCGTTTTTGGGACCGATCCTGTGGTTTATGGCCTCCCAGGGCACTGAGGGAGACGGTGACACCGAACACCCTACCACGGCACGTCCACGAGGCTGAGGACGGCAGGGCCAAGTGTCGCCTCTAGTCCATAGAGCTTTTCTGATGCTTCTACACCTCGAGGGTGGAGC
>NW_011899448.1:0-2718 GCF_000151845.1 Pteropus vampyrus | reverse complement strand
TTTACATGAAAGACAACCATAATATGAGTTTTAAAATCAGATTATAAAACAGCATGCATAGTTTTTATACACCAATGATGAACTTTCAGAAAGAGAAATTAAGAAAACAGTCTCATTTACAATTGTGTCGAAAACTATAAAACATCTGGGAATCAAATTAACCGAGAAGATAAAAGACCTGTTTCCAAAAAATTATAAGTAATCGCAAAAAGAAATTGAACAAGATAAAAATAAATGGAAGCATATACCGTGTTCATGGGTAAGAAGAATCAATATCGTTAAAATAGCCATACTACCCAAAGCAATCTATAGATTCAGTGCAATCCCTATCAAAATACCAATGGCATTTTTCAGAGAGCTAGAACAAATATTCTTAAAATTTATATGGAGTCATAAAAAAACCCCGAATAGCCAGGGCAATCTTGAGAAAGGAGAACAAAGTTGGAGGTGTCACACTACCTGATATCAAACTATATTACAAGGCTACAGTAATCAAAACAGCATGGCACTGGCAAAAAAAACCAGATACATTGATCAACGGAACAGACTAGAGCCCAGAAATAAATCCACGCCTAGATGCTCACTTAATATATGACAAAGGAGGTAAGAATATACGTTGGGGTAAAGACAGTCTCTTCAATAAATGGTATTGGGAAAACTGGGCAGATACACGCAAAAAAAAGAAGCTAGACCATATTCTTATGCCATATACAAGAATAGACTCAAAATGGATTAAAGGCTTAAATATAAGACCCAAAATCATAAAACTTCTAGAAGAAAACATAGGCAGTAAACTCTCTAATATTACTAACAGGAATTTCTTTTCAGATATGTATCCTTGAACAAGGGAAACAAAAGAAAAATAAACAAATGAGACTACATCAAACTAAAAAGTTTTTGTACAGCAAAGGAAACCATCAACAAAACAAAAAGACAACCAACTGATTGTTAAAAGATATCTGCTAATGATACATCTGATAAGGGGTTAATATCCAAGATATATAAAGAACTTATACAACTCAACAAAAAAAACAAACAATCCAATTAAAAAATGGGCAGATAACAAATACATGAAAAGATGCTCAACATCGCTAGCTATCAGGGAAATGCAAATCAAAGAGATAATGAGATACAATCTCACACTGGTTAGAATAGCTATAATCAACAAGACAAGTAATAACAAATGTTAGAGAGGATGCAGAGAAAAAGGAACCCGCGTACACTGCTGGTGGGACTGCAAATTGGTACAGCCACTATGGAAAACAATATGGAGGTTCCTCAAAAAACTAAGAATTGATCTACCATATGATCCAGCAATCCCTCTACTGGGTATTTACCCCAAAGACTTGAAAACTCATATCCAAAAAGATATTTGCATACCAATGTTCATAGCAGCATTATTCATGGTGGCCAGGACATGGAAGCAACCGGTGTCCCATGACAGATGATTGGCTAAAGAAGCTGTGGTACATATATACAATGGAATATTACTCAGCCATAAGGAAAGATGAAATACTGCCATTTGTGACAACATGGATGGACCTCAAAATAATCATGCTAAGCGAAATAAGCCAGACAGAAAAAGTTGAAAATCACACGATATCATTTATTTGTGGGATATAAACCTAAAAGCAACAAATGACCAAGATGAACAAAAAGAGACTCATGGACATGGACTAGAGGCTAGTGATTACTAGTAGGGTGGAAGAAGAGGGGGCAGGTAGACAGCGTAAAGGGAGCCAAATACAGGGTTTAGGGGGAGGGTGAAGTGGGTACAGGGGATCAAATATATCGTAGCTGAAGGAAACTGGACTTTGGGTGGTAAACACACACTAGAATATACAGATGTCAAATAATAAGGTACACCTGAAAATTACATAATTGTATTAACTAATGTTACTCCAATAAACTTAATTAAAAAAATAAAAATAAAATGACCTTATTACCTAAAGTATTACACAGATTTAATGCTATCCCCATCAAAATCCCATTGGCATTTTTTAAAGAAATAGGGGAAAAAATCATCAGATTTGTATGGGAGCACAACCCCCCCCCAAAAAAAAATAAATAAAAAATCAAAAAATCAAAAATGGGCATAAGACCTAAACAGATACTTCTCCAAAGAGGAAATACAGATGGCTAATAGACACATGAAAAGATGCTCAAGGTGGCTAACCATCAGAGAAATACAAATTAAAACCACAATGAGATACCATCTCACACCTGCCAGAATGGCTATCAAAAAACATTAGGTGTTGGCGAGGATGTGGAGAAAAGGGAACCCTCATAAATAAAATTTGGTGGGATTGCAAATTGGTACAGCTGCTATGGAAAACAGTATGGAGATTTCGCAAAAGTTAAAAATGGATATACCTTTTGACCCACCAAATGCACTTCTGGGTATTTATCCAAAGAACACCAAAACAATAATTCATAAGGATCTATGCACCCCAATATTCATGGCAGCACAATTTACAACAACCAAGATATGGAAGCAACCTAAGTGTCCATCAATAGATGATTGGATAAAGAAATTATGGTTCATATATACAATGAAATATTACTCAGCCATTAAAAAAAATGAAATCCTACCATTTGCAACAACATGGATGGACCTAGAGGTTATTATGCTGAGTGAAATAAGTCAGAGAAAGATAAATAACATATGATTTCAGTTACATGAAGAATCTAAGGAAAAAAAGAACAAACTAATCAAAA
>NW_011899447.1:3839-6232 GCF_000151845.1 Pteropus vampyrus | reverse complement strand
ACTTTCTTTCCATTTGACAAGGTGAAAATATATTTAAGAGTACTTAGTGTTATTGAATTAATACTACAATTTCTTTAATGCTTGGAGTCATCCGAGGTAGAGGATAATACTTTGGAGAACTATTTAATTGTATCATTTAGTAATGGATTATTACACACATTTAAAACCTCAATATAATATTACATGGAATCATATGCTAAGGATCCACAACCAAAAATATGATCACCTATATATACCTGCACGTAGATAACTTGGCTATGGTGGTAATTAATACATAATGGAGATGGTAAACTCCATTTTCAGGAGCTAAAAAAGAAATACAACCAGGATTGAACCTTGACTGACTTACAAAGCAGCCTGAGACATCTTCTGCTACAGTATAATATTTGAGCATATATGCCCTACGATGCCATCTTTGAGTGCAATAATTCTGTAGAATGAACTCTGCTCAGTATCCCACTATATCCCCAGGATTCTGCACGGTGAGAAAAGATTTGCCTATAGCTATTTAAGTCAACCAAATTATTAAGAACATACTAGATTTTAGGCACTGTTAGGTATATTATTAATGTTAATATAAAATATTGCTATAGCATTTAGTGATTTTAAAGGAATTTTTATTTAGATTTCCTCATTTGATTCTACCCGATTGAATCCCTATGAGTTAACTAAGCAGGGATCACAATTTCTATTTTATGTTACTTTTGTTTTAAATATATACCACCTAACGTGAAGCCTGAGATACTAGTCTGACTCGAAACTACTCACCAACCCATCCGCCCTTGCATGTTTGTGGTAATACCCGTTACACTGAAGAATCAATGCCTGTATGTTCTTCACCTTCACTCATTCTGTATTTGTAGTGCTTGGATCTAGACAGAGGTTTGATTAACAGGAAATATCTGTACATAATAATAAAGACTAAGTTTATAACAAGTCTGTCATATTAGTTCTTAGTTCCAGCCCTTGTTTTCTTACTAAGCACTGTGTTCATTAAATCTCTCCATTTTGTGTCTATTTAACTTAACCACATCAAGATAGGTGTCTCTAGGCAACTTTAATTTTAATTACTCTGTAATTTAGGTCACCTGTTTACATTTTTATGATATAACAGATGTATGTTTATTCTTTACCACACAATGTATTAAGTTGAAACTAAAACAAACAAAAACAAACAAACAAAATAAAACAAAACAAAAAAACAATGACCATCCTCCAACAAACAAAAACAGTCTCCAAAATTGCATTGATTTAATACTTTTTCTTTGTTTTGACTGCAGTGATGCTGAGGGTACATGTTGCAGTCCTTCTTGTAAAAATATTTGTAAATAAATTCCTTGCCCTCTTTTTCTAACATCAAGCTACTAAGACATCAGTTTATGTTACACAAAAATTCACTATGTTCCTGTCTCCCCAGCATCCTGATTCATTATATATTTTTGACGCATTCAAGAGGTCTACCATGTACACTTATAAATCATATAAGATTCATCAGATTTCACCGGGCACCTATTATTTTTTCCCTCCTTGGGATGTCATCCAAGATTCTGAGCACTGCTGTCACACCTACTATTGGTTTCCACCATGTTTGTTGGGCCTCTTGCTGCTGATATTAGAGTCTGTCATGTATGTGTTGAAGACCAGCTATGCATCTCATCAGCAGTAAGAAGAATGGAGAATTTGTTATATGAGTTTTCCATATGAGTATCTAAATATTGGTACCATTATGTTTGTTAGCAACAATGTCTTTCTGTTTTTATAAAAGCCCACCAGGCCCATGTAATTGTGAGTCAAATTCCTAGGGTCTGAAAACTCACTAAGTGTAGAATTCTTGCTCTCTTTCAAAAAGCCTAAGGTTTTCTAGCTGGGACAAGGTGATTTGTCTGAAGTTCTCTCAGAATGGGTTCTCTCTGAGGAAACTCTCTCCAGTTCCTTTAGCAAAGAGACTACTACTGCTGTAAGACCCTCCTTCCCTACTCTATCAGAAATGCCCAGGTATGACTGAATTCTACAAACTTTGACCTAACATGAGATGCCTTCCCTACAAAAAGTAAAAAAAAAAAAAAAAAAGAAAAAAGATCTTTCTCAGGTTATTACAGTTTAGTAGGAGAGATAGCTGGTATGTAAGTGATTGCAACACAAATCATATAAATGCTGCAGGAGAGCTGAAGAGATATGTTCTTGCTCTATTGATTTTCAAAGGTGGCAGAGATTATGGCCATCGTAGAGGATCAAAGAATTTTGTCATTGGGAAGGCAACAGGCAAAATGGACTTGAAAAGATGAATAAAATTTAGATATATGAAAAGATGAATAAAATTTAGATATATGTAAATATGAAGAGATGAACATCGCTTTTACAGAGAATAACATTAGTAAAAGTTATGTAGGATG
>NW_011899447.1:0-2059 GCF_000151845.1 Pteropus vampyrus | reverse complement strand
AAGGGAATTGGATGCTGCATGATGCTGGTTTGATTCTCCTTATCCTAGATATCTTATAAACCTCCCGAGCAATCAAGAAATATGAAGTAAAGAGTGAAGTGGAATTGGACAGCTAAAAAGCATTCAGATTAATAGTCAAAATGTTTTCAACATAGATCTTTTTTGCTAGACTGCTTTTTACAGGTTTTTAATTTCTAGAATTTAATCATGCAGCTTTAATCACCTCCAGTTGTATGGCTTTAAGTTGAAGGAGGAGGGGGTTTTATCCAGATTGCCCTATCATAAAACCAGAGCTTTTGGGAAGGCTTACTTCCCGCAGTGCTCAGACTCTTGGAAGATTTTGCCACCTAGCCTACCTCTGGCACTTCACAACCATGGGGAACAAACAAGTGGTGGTCGCCATTGCCTAAATTCAAACACGAGGTACATTTGCCACTTGGACAATATATGGTGAGATAGGAGGTAGGAAAAAAGCACCGATAACAAATGCCAGGCATTATTATTATGCCACAGGTACAGCATCCCTACCCACCATCATCATCTTATCATCTTGACCTGGCTTCTTTTTAAAATTAATTTTATCTCTGCCTTCAGTGTCCCAAATTCTATTCATATGCAAAGCAAATATCACCTTAATAATAAATCTTAGTCTATTTGCTTTTAAATTATATCCTTACCATTCACGTCACTTGTAATGCCCCATACCAAAACTAATTTCCTTATAATTTAGATATTAAATTTGTTAATTATCTTATTATATTTGCAAATGTTATTTCTAACTGAAAAGATAAGGTCATAACTCATATCTTCTAGAAACTTAGGTTCTAAAAATTAGGATGAAGTAACCTAAACCTCTAGGGGATTCAGCAACTCCCCTGGATAGTACAGCTAGTCAGTTTCAGAGATAGAACTAGAGCTCAGCTTTTTCAAAACCCAGGCCTAAGTTCTTTCTCCTGCTTCACTCTGCTATCACAATGAATAAATTATTTAGCTAAAGGATAAATCCTAGGAAGCTAGCTGGATTAAGGAAATGCAAAAAAGTTGAAGAGACAGTTTGTGTCATAGATACCGTGTTATAGTATCTATATCATATTCTCAATCTGGCAGTGACAACCATATGACTAGATCAGATCTATATCACATGACCTCCTCTGACTATGTGTGTGTGTGTTTCTTTGGTGATTATACACACACGCACACATATACATCAGTGTTTGTTGTTGTTTGGTTGTTATTGTTGTTTGGTCTGTAAAAAGGGGTCGAAATTTGGAAAAAACATAATGAGATTATGTTTCTTTGGTGATTCCATTTAGACTGACTCTTTCCAATGCTTTGGGAGTAAATCAGCCCAGCTCGGATTGGAACTGATTTCTCAGACTCGAGGTAATCATAAATATTGCACCTGAGTATTGGCATTACTGGATGAGATTGTTGATGCAAGGGAACTGAGTGAAATGAAATCTCTAGTGTTGCTTCCTAATCTTCCATAGGCACCTTGGTTGCCCCAGCCCTCAAGCCAGACTACCAGTATTACCTTCTTCCGTCCCATGACTTATCCTAATCCTCTTGTAGCTTCCCTTGTCTTGTGTCTGTAGAGTGCTTGCCCACATCATAAAGAATACAGAAGATGGGACGGTCTCAACTCCCTGCTACCCCTCTGCCCCTCAGAGACCCTGCTTACTTCATCACCCTCCAGTTTATACTAACCACATTGTCTGCATTTGTACCCACTCTTGCTCTCTTCTTCCATAATTAATAGAGTGTGTCCTCCATTATGTCCTCTGGCCTGGGGCAAGACTCTCTCCATTACAGTCTGAGAGTCTGGAATGATATCTGCATATTCATGGCTTCTATCACTTCACCCTGTACTCATGTCTATCCTCTCCCAGTTAAGTCCACGTCTGTTTTAACTAATGCTACCAGTGACCTACCTCTTCGTTGCTAAACTATTAGACCCTCCTCAGTCAGTTAATTGCATTCTCAACTGTAAAGTTCTTTTCTCCAAAACTTCCTGCTGCCACAGATGAAGTGTAATTCTCCTTTTTGAGTGAGAGCTATT
>NW_011899446.1:3702-4439 GCF_000151845.1 Pteropus vampyrus | reverse complement strand
GCGTGTGCGGGGCGGGGGAGGGGAGCCGGCTCGGCTCTGGGCCGGCAGCAACCGAGGGGCCGTAGCATGACAGTCCCCAGCACGGGCTGTCCTAGGGCTTACGCAGAGAGACTGACGGCACAAGGGGGCACCTGTGACATTCCCACCCAACCCCCGTGGCTCACGGGTCCCAGGCACCCGGTTGGATCTAAGTGGCCAGATTTAATTTAGCCACCGCTTCCGTGAGGAAAGGGGACACGCCGTGGCCGTCTCAGGGTGGCCGGGGCCCAGGGCTGCCGGCTTCCTCTGGCCGTGGCTTTCTCTCGGTTTGTCCGCCTCCCTGCTCACTCCGGCCGGGCAGGAGGACCACGGGGCCTGCGCCGGGGAGACTGCCTGGCGAGAAATAAAAGCTGAGCATTTAAAAATCTCTTAAGCGGGGCTGTGAGTGAGGGAAAACTCTCCCGTGATAAACAGAAGCTGACAATTAAGAATGAATCCTTCCTAGGAAACAGCTCTCAGACCCCATCGTCTGGGCCTGGGCCGAGGGCGTTTTCTGCGTCAGGCCGGGTCCACCTCACTGAGGGCGGTGGAGATGGCCGGCCCCGGGACTCTCCTGCCAGAGAGGACCCGGCCCTGCCCACCCAGACCTGGCCCGGAAGCCCCTCCCCTGGGCCCGTGTCCAGCCCAGCGCCCACGCTCACCCCCACCCCGCGGCTGAGTGCTGTGGCCTCCGCCTGCTGTGATGCTCCCCCAGCCCT
>NW_011899446.1:0-702 GCF_000151845.1 Pteropus vampyrus | reverse complement strand
TGAGGCCCCGTCGGTGGGGACACCAGCCTTGGAAGGAAAGCCACCTCCCCATCGATGCCAGCCAGCTAGAGCCAGCACTTTGGGACATTCTCCCTCTCTCCCTCCCTGTTCCCGCTCCCCACCACCCAGCGCACGAAGCAACACCCCCGGGGCCAACGTGGGGGCTCACTGTGACCATGCACACACGCGCAGGACGTGCAAGCCCCAGAACGCCCGTGTGGGTCACAGAGGACAAACAGCAGCGCCTCGAAGGCGTGGGGGCCATTTACTGATTCCTAGCCACCCCTCTCCTTGGTCCATGGATCTCGAGGGAGAGCGAGCCGCAGATTCTGGGGGCTGAAACTGCGCCGGATGGACACGGGGTTCCCGTCGGCCGATGGCTGGAGCTGCTTGGCCGAAACACGGAGCCCGTCACCGTGAACATGGGTCGCGTCTCGGGTGGAGACAAACAGCCCCCTCGGCTGACGGCTGGGTCTGTGTCCCTGGTCCGGGCCACCAGCAGCAGGCACCCCCTTTTCCCGGACACCTAGAGCAGCAGGCGAGGGTCCTGGAATGAGGACGGTGAGGGAAATGCTGGTGTTTAATATCGATCAAGGACTTGCTGTCTGCCGGGGCCGGTTTTCCAAGCCGCTCACGTTCACGAACTTACCTGATCCCCCCGGCGTCAGCGCCAGGCGGATTCACGCTCCTCGTCTGCCGTCC
>NW_011899445.1:3977-4542 GCF_000151845.1 Pteropus vampyrus | reverse complement strand
AATAGTTAGCTTTGTGTAAAGTTGACAATGCAGAAATACTAGTTGTGTAATTGGGTAAGTGAAGAGTGAGTGCTTGAAAGAATAAATAAATGGGAAGACTTTTGAGTAGACCCTGAATGGCTTGAGGAACTGGCTGCCCTCCTTACGTCATTGAATGGGGCGCTATAGCTGGGTAACTCATAAGGGTTACCCAGCACATATTCACCCACATCTACTTTATTTTAGTGGAGCCTCTGCTTTGAGTCAACCAGATAATTTTTTTTTTTTTTTTGTCTTCACTCCCACCTCTACCCCAGGCGTGCTTCCAGTTAAGCTATTATGCAGTCCATTTCCTGGTCTGAGATCCCTAAATACCGTGGGGGTACGTCCTCATAGTTATTCACTTATCTCCTTTCCAGATGCCCTAAATGGAGACCAGCCAGAGGAGCAGGGAGACAGCCTGATTTCTGGCTCTCTGCCTCCTCTTGCCTCCCTTCCCCACTCTTAGAGGCCCTGCCAAGCTGAGGAGAGCCCCAGGACCTGGGAGGCACCAGCCAGTGACAGCTCTTCCATTGGGCCTTCCAAA
>NW_011899445.1:0-1552 GCF_000151845.1 Pteropus vampyrus | reverse complement strand
CCTACTGTCTGACCACCCATATATCTATCCATTTGTCCAATCAATCAACAAACCAACCAATATTTATTGAATACTAAATCTTATTTTTCCACGCAATTTATAAAGATATATTGAACACTTATTCTATATTGAGCATTGTGTAGACACTAGGGAAACAAAGATCAAGACACGGGTCCTGCCTTTAAGGAGCGTAGAATCAAGTAACAATATTAATAGCTAACATTTATTTAACACTTAGTGTATTTGCCCAACACTGTGCTAAGTGCTTTACATATATTAACTCATTTGCTAGCATAAGTATCATGAAGAAACAGCATAGAGAGGTTAAATTTCTCAATGTTACACAGCTTTTGAGTATTAGAGTTTCAGTTTGTGAACCCAGGCAGACAGATTGGAGAGTGTGAGCTCTGACGCTGCCTCCCTGGGTGGGTAGGGGGCAGTTATACATTGTACAGTCCCACGGGAGGAAAAAGAGATAAATTGGCTCCGCCTAGAGGAGATGGAGGAGTTGGCATTTGATCTAGATCTCAAAGGAGGCAAAAAAGGCTGTGAGCTAGGGGAAGAAAGGAGAGGCATCTTGAGCAGAACAATGTTGGGAACCGGGGAATAGAAAGACATATAAGAAATGGTTTCCACCCTCCAAGAGCTTTCACTCTAACAGGAGAAGTATTACATGGACATAGATAACTTCACCACAAGAAATGGTGAGGACGGTGTGTGATGGTGTGTGATGAATCACACAAGGGGTACAAATGAAATTTGTGGTAGCAGAAGGAAAGAAGAATTCTCCAGTTGGAGGTGATCAGAGATGCTGTCATGAAGGAGACAGAGCTTAAGACAGACCTTGAACTGAGGCTGAGTAGGATCTCCTAAAACAGAGGTGGGGCTGGGGAGAACATTTCAGCAGGTGGAATGGCATGAGGAGACGCAGTGGGAGAAGTAGTGTCATTCAGGCTCGAGAATGTGAGTAGTGAGGGACAGTAAGTCTGGAAAGATGGTGTAGATTGTTAAGGGACTCTAGTGGTCATCTAGGGAGATTAGGCTTTATTTGGTAAGTGGTGGAAAGCCACTAGAAATTTTTGAAGTTGGGGAGTGCTAATTATTCTCTGTATGTGCCAGGAGTAGGAATCCCACAGGCTGTATCACCCAGCTCCCTTGCTGGCCAGCTTCTGGTTAGGTTCAGCAAATGGGGCACTGGCAGTAGATTCAAGCGTGGGAGGAAAGAGGGGTCAGAAAACAATTTCACTGCTCTGTCCTTCAGGTCACAGCTATGTCCCTCCAGAAATCTATATTTTTAACATTCACTTTAGGTAATTCTAATATTCAGGTAGGTCTGGGAATCATTGATCTATACTGTTTACAAATCACTTTCTCCTTTAATCTTTTAACTGAAAATTTTTCTTATCCATATTTTGCAATTAAGAAAACTAAGGCTCAAAAGTGTTGTGATATGCCTAATGTCACCAACTTTTAAGCAGAATAACTGGGATTAAAATCCACATTTCTAATTCTATATTCAGTTTCTGGGGAGAACCAGAACCAAGTTAGAAGA
>NW_011899444.1:3086-3705 GCF_000151845.1 Pteropus vampyrus | reverse complement strand
CACCCCTGTTTTAGCATATGTCAGAATTTCCTTTTTCGTGGCCGAATAACATTCCATTTTATGTATATACCACATTTTCTTTATCCATTCATCCAGCGATGGACATGTAGGTTGTTTCCCCCTCTTGGCTACTGTGAACAACAGTAATGAGCATGGGAGCATAGCTACCTCTTTGCGATCCTGAGATTCTGATTTCAGTTCTTTTAGATAAATAGCTAGAAGTGGGAATGCTAGATCATATGGGAGTTCTATTTTTAATTTTTTTTTTTGAGGAAACTTCATACCGTTTGCCCTAACAGCTGTATACCATTTACATTGCCGACAACAGTGCACAAGGATTCTCCATACTCTCTAATGTTTGTTAATTGTTGTCTTTTTGGTAATAGCTATTCTAACACATGTGACGTGATTTGTCGTAGTTTTGATTGGCATTTCCCTGATAATTAAGTATGTTAAGCCAACTTTTCATGTACTCGTTGGCCGTTTGTAGGTCTTCTTTGGAGAAATGGCTTTTCAGGTTCTTTGATGATGTTTTAAATCAGGTTATTTGGTTTTTGTTTTTGCTGTTGAGTGATAAGAGTTCCTTAAATATTTTGCATAGTAATCCCTTAATCAGATA
>NW_011899444.1:0-2771 GCF_000151845.1 Pteropus vampyrus | reverse complement strand
GCATGTGTCTCTCTGCCTGCTCCAAATAAAACCTTCCTCCCATTGCTGCTCAGAGTGGTTGAGAAACCGGATTGAATTCTTCTTAGTGAGGCTTATTCCATCTTAGTGTCTCCCCAAGCTGCCGGCCCGGTACCTGGCACACGGAGAGAACATGGTAATGTCTGAAGGAAGAAATAACCAGTGATTTCAACTGAGAGGTGTCTCCGTGTAAGAGACAGAAATTCGAAAATTTAGATTCTGCTTACTACTGTGTGTCAGGTGTGCTGTGTGACATTGGACAGGTCCCTTCCTGTCCCTAGGCTTTAATTATTTCATCTGTTAACAACAATAACAATAGATAACATGTAATGACTGCCTCCTAAGTGTCAGGCACTGCTCTAAGCACCTTTCTAGGTATAAACCCATTTACTCCTCCCAGTCGCTCCCAGAGATTATTAATGCCTCTAGTACACAGATGAGGAAACAGAAGCCCAGAGAGGTCAAGTGTCCTGTCCAAGGTCACACAACTAGTTAGAGAGGCAGCAGGGATTCAAAGTCAGGCAGGCTGGCCCCAGAGACCACCTAATCATCCTATGACACTGCGCATCTAGAAGATTTATTTTTCTCTTGTTCAGATGCAAAAAAAATGATACAGTGATTCTATGAGATACGGAAAGTGGCAGCCGTTTCGATTCTAGGCCCTCGGCAAGATGTTTCTGGTTGAGTTCCCGTAGGCTTTGTTAAGCAGCAGCCATGCAGATCTCTTCCTAGAAGGAAGGCAACTGTTGAGACAGGATGACTTGGGAGGAATTTTGGCAGAGTCGGGGCAGGGAAGGAAAGCAGGAAAAAAGGCAAGGCCTGTCTCACCGGCGCGCTGCCCCTCCATGACCTTCAGTGTTCCCTGCAGCTCCACCGTGGCCGGCCGCCCTCAACAGGGTCCATCCAGGTCACCTTTGGCCCTCACCTGGGCATTGCTCTGGGCAGCCAATATCACCTGCTTTGAAGCATTCCAAGTGGCATCAGAGTTAGCCTCTAAAGACAGCAATCAATCACATCACGTCCCTGCTTAAAGCTTTCCCAGCTTGGAATAAAACCCAAGGTGACCCCTGCCCACCTCTCTGAGTGCACGTCACACCTCCTCCCCTTTGCTCACCATGCTGTAGCCCTGCACAGTCCCAACCAGTGGCCACTAGCCATATGGGGCTGCTGAGCCCTTGAAATGAGGCCAGTCTGAATTGAGATGTGCTTGTCCATATAAAATACACACTGATCTTAAAGCCGTAGTACCAAAAAAGAGGGTTTAAAATATCTCGTTAATAATTTTACATTGCTTACGTGCCGAAATGATAATATTTTAGATAGATTGGATGAAATAAGGTAGAGTATTAAAATTAATCTCATCTGGATCTTTTTACTTTTTTATCGTGGCTACTAGAAAATTGTTAATCCCATGTGTGGCTTGCATTCTATCTCCCTTGGATAGCGCGGTTCTGGGCACACCGGCTTTCCTTCAGTTCCTGAGCCACCAAGCCCTTCCCAGCCTCAGGCAGGACCTCATATCCCTCTTCCCACAGCTCTTCTCACCATCCCCCTTCAGTTGCCCCCTGTAGCTGTGTCTCCCATAGCACGATCACCAAGAACCCTACCGACCATTTGCATGTTTATGCCCTTTCTTCCCCAGTGGAGTGGAGGCCCTCACCCCAACAAGTGCTCCGCGCTTGGCGTGCTGGCTCTAGGCTGACAGGGAAGGGCACACAGTCAGAGGCCCCGGTGGAGGGAAGAATGGGGACTGGCCCATATTCCTCAGCCTGAATCCATGGGAAGGGATCTTAAGCCAGAAGGCTCCACTTGTTTCTGGCCAGGGTTTAGCTGAAGCAGGAATAGTGATCAATGGCTCTGAGCAGAACACTCAGGCTCTAAGAGAGGGGCTTTGGGTTTAGCTGTGTCTGTAAAGCCAGGGGTGTGGCACCCCACCCCAGACTTCATCATGAGAATGGATTTGGCAGCCTGAGTCAGTTGCTATGCGTGCCAGGCCCTCGGGGAACGCCAATGCAGCCAAGGTGGACTTGGACTTCGCTGAAGCACACCAGGGTGTGCCCTGCTGCTCACCACATGGTGACCTTGGCAAATCATTCAGCTCCACTCTAGAAGAGGATCGGCTCCCTGCCTAGGGTTGGTGAGGACCAGAGGGAGGGCTATGTGTCCCGCATCAATGGAGCATGGCGCCGGGACACATAGGTGCTCAAGCCATCCTTCCTTAAGTCCTTGTGACCAGCAACCCCTCCTTGCTGTCAACTACCTCTGCAGGACACTGGCCCCAATGGGGAAAGAAGGAATGCAAGGCCCCCGTTCCTGAGTAAGAGGTCCCCGCTGCAGGAGGACCACGAAGTCGTCACCTCGTTCTCCGGTTTTACGCTGAGCACCCCAACTTTGGCAGGAAAAGGAGGAGATACCACTATTTACGTGAAAACGGCCTGTGGGTTTCAATTGACTGCAAGCTCAGAGTGAGCCATCGAGTGACCTGGCTGCTAAAAGAGCCCAGGAGGACAGCAGAAGCTTCCAGGATCAGGAGGGACAGCTGGGAGCTCCACCGGAAAGAAGTGAGGGTGCTGTTCTGGAGCCCTCCCGACTCCACGCTGGCTCTGGACAGCAGGGGGTCCATTCCCTGGGTGAGCACAGGGTGGGGCCGCAGCAGGTACTGGCCAAAGGCAGGGTGGATTCCTCCTGGACCACAGTAACCACGAAGGGTGAATGCTGGGTTCTGTCCTTCTCCAAACACTGGTCCTGAATGG
>NW_011899443.1:0-3099 GCF_000151845.1 Pteropus vampyrus | reverse complement strand
GTGTGTTCCTTGGATCTTTTGCCTGAACTTAATGCCCTGATTTGATTGTTAAAACACTGATTTCAGGATTTCAACCCAGACCCACTAAATGGAAGCTGTCAAGCAGGAGGGCCAGGACGCTACATCTTTAACTAAGGTTTGCAAACCTGGGGCCTGGGGACTTTTGGTCATCCTGCCCAGAGAGTTGGCCTTCTGTTGAACTGATTTCTTAACAATGAAGTCTTGAAAGTTTGGAACGTTAGTCTTTCTTTGCAGTAGAATTTAATCACAGATAAAACAAAGTATCAGAAGAAATAAAACACTGGCCCATGTATTACCAAATACAAGGCCAATTTCTGGCTATGGCCTTGAGGGCAAGTGAATTGTTTGTTTCTGTGTCACAAAATCCAGTCGACATCGATTATTCTTATGGACAGAGGGAGAATCAAGGATAGATAATACCAAAAAGAAGAGATAATCCAGAATATTTTACGTTTAGCTCTGGAATGCACTCAGGGGCATAGTGTGACTTGAGCACTTAGTCTCATCTGGTCCCTGGCCTTGGGACCCCTTCAGATTCCCTTACACACTCTACAAACTGGAAGGAGCCCTGGTGTCATAGATTAATAAGCCCTGGTCAAGCCAGGATTGTCTCTGTTGACAGTGAGTCCCTGTGCCCCTAAAGTCTTTTCATGATTTCTTTTTAGGTCTCAGGATTAAAATGCCAGTCCCTAAATAGCCTTCTGCTGACATCAAACCATATCTCAGATTAAAATGTGTGTCTTGTGATTTTATTTTGGGAATAAGCTAGTAAGGTTAAAAGACTGTGGACTTTGGACTTGGACAAATCGAGTTTAAATTCAGACTTTGCTGATTAACAGCTCAGGAACTTGATTAAGTGACTTATCTTCTCTGAACTTCAGTTTTCCCTTATTTTAAACATTTCCAGCTTCATAGAGTTACATAATGCGATAATGGATATAAAAGCACCAAATGTAGTTCCTAGCATGAAGTATAATGCTTGGTGAACGTTAGTGACCTTTCACTTAAGAAACTGGGTAAATTTCCAAAGCTTGGCATTATCTCTCATAGCCAGAGTAAGTTAATCATTGACTGACAAGACCAGGTCACAGAAGACTGAGGGGACAATAACAGATTGTCCTTCAGCTCATTGTTTCTGAGCTGACTTTGAAAACTTAGGAATAAGTACATCTTATATACATTAAAAACACCAATTTAATGCCAAAGAATAGGAAGGAAGGATGTCATCTCAGAGGAAAGAGGAGCTGGCAGCAACACACACATTGCCACGATCATGCACAGACACACACACCACGTTTACCCTTGTTGTTCTTGTTGGTGATAGATCTGACCTGATTAGACTTGGTCCTTTTGGGAGCCACCGTATCTGTCTTCTCAGGCCACAGAACTCCATGAGTTGGTGCCTCACTCTAGAAACCTTCTGTGGGACGCAGTCACAGAGATGCCACAGATCCCTGGCAAGCCCGCGTTAGCGAGCTGTCCTGAGATCAGACCTCTCCAGGGCCTTGACCTGGCCAAAGCCACTGACTCTAAAAGCCTTTGCCCAATTCTCTGGGACAGGCAAGAAATCGAAACAAATGTTCTCTCCATTTCACACGTGAAAAAAAAACACTAAGATGTAAAGGGGTCAAATTGGATTCTGGTCCTTGTTCTGCCAAAGGTCCACTGTATGGTGGGAGCAAGTCTCAACTTTTCCATCTCGGCCTAATGTCCTGACCATCGTGCTTCACGGTCTAAGGGCTGTGGTCACCAACATGTTTGCTCAAATGCAAAGTATGCTTTGGATTGATGTAAAGAAAGGTTTCACAGTGAGACAAAGCCTTACTGTTGACAGAGAGTCGTAGGCCAAGCTGGTACATTTGAGAGTCATGATGTTTTCTGCTGCTGGTGTCTGTCCTTCAAGAGTCAGGTGAGCACTGCAGATAGAGAGGAGAGACAAGTTTTACCTGTTCAAAATGCCTGTGCTCCATCAGCACAGGCCATGGCCTGGAATTCTCACCATTTGTCTCTTCTCTGAGCTAACACAGTGCTTTCATTCATTTGTTCGTCCATGCACTTACTCAACGGTTATTAACCGGGTGCCTGTGTGTGCCAGGCACTGGGTGTATAGTGGCACAGTGCTGTCGTGGAGTTTTATCATCTGCTGGGGGGATGGACATTGAACAATTACGTGTACTTGGTGGTAACATCTAACAAGAGTAAGAGCAGAGTAAGGGCTCAGCTGAGGGAAAGGGGTTTTGAAGCCGAGACTGAAGGGCGGGAAGGAGTTGATAGAGGGCTGATTGGAGGAGGGATTCTCCTGGGCAGTGACAGCAGCACTAGCTGTAGGCCAAGGCCTGGGCCAGTTGAGAGCACAGTGAGTTCTTTCTGGGACTTTTGTCCTTGAGGCCGAAGCAGAGCATATGAGAGGGAAAGTTGTAGGAAATAAATTGGAGACTTTACCAGGCTTTAGTGTCTCCAAAAAGTAACTTTACAACCAAAGAATGTTGCCTTAACTGTAACAAATACAGGCACTGGATAACTTGGTGTGAATGACAAAGGCCAGTCAGATTTAAAGAAGGCACAAGAAGGTGTGGTCTGGAAGGGGACACTTGGTTAGGAGCTTCCTCCCACCTCATGGGCCAAGGCATTGGGTAGGGACCGTTTCAATGAGGATTGGGGACTGGTGGGGTGTCAGACCTCAGCCAATGCAAAGCTGAGTCATTGCTGGGACTGTGGGCCTTTTGAAGGCAGGTTAATCAACCACACACCTCCATGGGGCCCGGCTCTGAGCTGAATTACAGCCACGGCATCTTGGAGCTGAAGGGACCAGGGCGATACTCTAGTTCAAGTTGCTCATTTTACAGGTTACGATGCTATGGCCCAGCTCAGTGGAAGTAAAAGCCCACGACTGGTGGTGAAATCCAAGGCCATGTTCCTGACCCTCAAGCATCATGTGCATCCACCAGCCTCATGGTTGTTCATGAGGCTCTTCCCCATAATTAGAATCAGCTCTCAAGAGAACTGTCATAAACATTCAGATTGTAGGTGCCCACAAATCCTTGTTGAAATAACTTCTCTGCATCAGATTTTTCTTAG
>NW_011899442.1:3754-6242 GCF_000151845.1 Pteropus vampyrus | reverse complement strand
AGAAAGGACCCTCAGTGGATAACTTGCAATATACTTCCTAACTTTTTATTTCTTTTGTAAAAAGTAATGAAAACACAAGTATCTTGTATTCATGGGCTTTACTGTTGTTGTTATTATTATTTAAATACTTAGAATTTGTTCATACTTTGTGAGACACTGAATTAATTTAGCGTTCTTTCTTTAGCACCTTCTTCTTAGGCTTGTTAATACTTATGACTTGATTATTATAAACATTCATAAAATTAACATTTTTAAGTGGCCATTTTTTAGAAGAATCTGTTTAGTTTATAACTGCAAGTAAAACTTATGCAAACTCTTCCTAATAGCTGCTGTTATTTTTTACAGGATAGAAATAATGTTACTTGTGTTTTAATGATATCAAATAAATGGTATTTATTTTCTCTGGACTACAGGTCAGAGCAAAAGCAAGTTGTCCTTTCTGGGTTGGGGGTCAAGTTCAAACTCCCTGAACCTTCTCTTTGCTCTACAGAATTGACCATCTCATCCTTTGTTAACCACACCAAACCCTGTAAAGATGCTTATATTGCATCTATACAATTTTAATATACTTCTTTGTACATACTTATGTCTGTCTGTCTGCCTGGCTATCTATCATCTAGCTAGCTAGCTAGCTACATACTTATCTGTTCATCTACTCTTACAGAAGACTAGGTAGTCCTTAAAAACATGGACTGTGTCCTAAATGTTTTCATTTCCTTAGGAAAAAGTGCCATGTCTGGTTCTTGATCTAGGTGGGACTCAGCATGTGCCTAGTAAGTGAATTCTGTCCTCTGTGAATCTGCTGGGTATAGAGACTGAATAGTATTCCTTTTACATTCCCAGTGTCTAGTATATAGTGGGTCCAGAATGTGCATTTGAGTAAAATAAATCAGTGAAAACATAAAAAACAAAACAAACAAATAAAACCCAGAAATTAAGTATTGGACTTTAGTGTCATAATTACTCTTGGATATACTATTTGACTTCTAAATTTTGTTACTTTTTCCTTTTTAATCTTTCAACTGGATAGGGATTAAAACATTTCCAGTTTTTTCTTTTCTGATGATTATCTATAGGGGCTATTCTGAATGTGTCTGATGCAATGTTGGGGTGATGGGCACCTATATGCATGAGTTAATTTCTGTTACAGATTTTTGTTGTTATTTGAATAAAAGTGAGGAGGATTTTGCACTGGCATATTGGCATTTGGGGAGAAATAATAGAACACAAAAATAAAATAAATAGAAATAATACTTTTAAAATGGGATATGATACAATCTGGTCCCTTGTATGTTCCCTTGTCAAAAACTAATTGAGCATCAATGTAAGGGCTTGTGTCTGAACTCTCAATTCTACTCCATTGGTCTATATGCCTGGCTGTACTACACTGTCTTGATAAATTGTAGCTTTGTTGTAAGTTTTGAAATAGGAAAGTGTGAGTGCACTGTGGTGTTCTTTTTAATTTTTTCTTTTTTGGCTCCTGGGTTCATTTTTTTGTATGAATTTTAAAATCGGCTTTTCAATGTATAAAAAAAGGCAGCTTGAATTTTGACGTGGATTTCCATTATTTTGGGGGAGCACTGGTAGCTTAACAATATCATATTTTCAAATCCCGGAGCTCAGGGTACCTTTCTGTTTATTTAGGCATTCTTTAATTTCCTTCAATGATAGTTTACAGTTTTCAATATATAAATCTTGCACTTTTGTAAAGTTTATTTCTAAGTATTTTATTCTTTATGATGCCATTGTAAATTGAATTGTTTCTTCATTTCATTTTCAGATTTTTCATTGCTAAAGTATAGAAATACAATTAATTTTTGTACACTGATTTTGCATTCTGCAACTTTGCTGAACTTATTAGCTCTGATAGTTTTTGGTAGATTTCTTATAATTTTCTATGTATATAAATACATACATAAACTTGCAAATAGATAGTTTTACTTATTCCTTTCTAATCTGTATTCTGTTAATTTTTTTGTCTAACTGCTAGAAATAATTTTGAGAAGTATGTTGAAGGTTGAAAAGTATTCACACTTTTTTCTCCGGAAATATCGAACCTCTTCTTTATTTATTTAGAAAGGTAAGAAATGTTATCTTAATTTAAACATCTTCCAGTTTTGAAGAATAATATTTTTATGTGCTTAATGGACATTTGTATTTCTTCTTTTATTTATTTATTTATTTATTTTTGGAATCACTTTTATTTCTTCAAACCTTTCTGAACAAATACTATGATGCTGTTTGCCACTTTGGCATTTTTTTTTTTCATTAAAAAAATAATTTATTTTCCAATTACAATTGACAAACAAAATATTTTCAGATTTACAATACAGTGATTAGACATTTATATACTTTATGAAGTTACCCGTATTTCTTCAGTGAATTTTTTTTCTTTTTAGTGAATATCATTTATCCATATGTGCTATGTATTTTTTTTTTATACTAACTTGTTAGAATTTATATATGAAGAATAAAAACCCTTTGGGGC